>NW_026781784.1:0-182624 GCF_030144855.1 Hypanus sabinus
GACTAGTTCAAGCTGAGAGGAAGGGGAGAGTAAACACACATTGCACGTAAATCAAGGGAGCGGCAGTTCTGTGGGGAGAAACACCTTTTCAATGGGAGAGGTCCGAGGAGAATGGCCAGACTAGTTCAAGCTGAGAGGAAGGGGAGAGTAAACACACATTGCACGTAAATCCAGGGGGAGGCAGTTCTGTGGGGGGGGGGGCAAACACCTTTTCAATGGGAGAGGTCCGATGTGAATGGCCAGACTAGTTCCAGCTGAGAGGAAGGGGAGAGTAAATCCACATTGCACGTAAATCCAGGGAGCGGCAGTTCTGTGGGGAGAAACACCTTTTCAATGGGAGAGGTCCGAGGAGAATGGCCAGACTAGTTCCAGCTGAGAGGAAGGGGAGAGTAAATCCACATTGCACGTAAATCCAGGGAGAGGCAGTTCTGTGGGGGGAGGGAACACCTTTTCAATGGGAGAGGTCCGAGGAGAATGGCCAGACTAGTTCAATAGACAATAGACAATAGACAATAGACAATAGGTGCAGAAGTAGACCAATCGGCCCCTCGAGTCTGCACCGCCATTCTGAGATCATGGCTGATCATGCACTATCAATACCCAGTCCCTGCCTTGTCCCCATATCCCTTGATTCCCCTATCCATCAGATATCTATCTAGCTCCTTCGTGAAAGCATCCAGAGAATTGGCCTCCACCGTCTTCCGAGGCAGTGCATTCCACACCTCCACAACTCTCTGGGAGAAGAAGCTCTTCCTCAACTCTGTTTCAAATAACTGACCTCTTATTCTCAATCCATGCCCTCTGGTACTGGACTCTCCCAACATCTGGAACATATTTCCTGCCTCAATCCTAACAAATCCTTTAATTATCTTAAACGTTTCAATCAGATCCCCTCTCAATCTCCTCAATTCCAGCGTGTACAAGCCCCATCTCTCCAATCTCTCTGCGTAAGACAGCCCTGCCATCCCAGGAATCAACCTAGTGAATCTACGCTGCACTTCCACAATTGCCAGAATGTCCTTCCTTAAACCTGGAGACCAAAACTGTACACAATATTCCAGTTGTGGTCTCACCAGGGCCCTGTACAAATGCAAAAGAACATCCTTGCTCTTGTATTCAATTCCCCTTGTAACAAAGGCCAACATTCCATTTGCCCTCTTCACTGCCTGTTGCACTTGCTCATTCACCTTCATTGACTGGTGAACTAGGACTCCTAGGTCTCTTTGCATTTCTCCCTTGCCTAACTCGACACCGTTCAGACAATACTCTGCCCTCTTGTTCCTGCTTCCAAAGTGGATAACTTCACATTTATTCACATTGAATGACATCTGCCAAGTATCTGCCCACTCACTCAGCCTATCCAAGTCTCCCTGTATTCCCCTAACGTCCTCTTCGCATGTCACACTGCCACCCAGTTTAGTATCGTCAGCAAACTTGCTGATATAGTTTTCAATGCCCTCATCTAAATCATTGACATAAATCGTAAAGAGCTGTGGTCCCAATACAGAGCCCTGTGGTACCCCACTAGTCACCTCCAGCCAGTCTGAGAAACACCCATTCATTGCTACCCTTTGCTTTCTATCTGCCAACCTGTTTTCTATCCATGTTGAAACCCTGCCCCCAATGCCATGAGCTCTGATTTTACACACCAATCTCCTATGTGGCACCTTATCGAATGCCTTCTGAAAATCTAGGTACACAACATCTACTGGCTTACCCTCGTCTAACATCCTTTTTACACCCTCGAAAAACTCCAACAGATTAGTCAAGCATGATTTGCCCTTGGTAACTACATGCTGGCTCGGCCTAATCCTATTTCTGCCATCTAGATGTGCCACTATTTCGTCCTTAATAATGGACTCAAGCATCTTCCCCACGACTGACGTTAGGCGAACAGGGCGATAGTTCTCCGTTTTCTCCTTCCCTCCCTTCCTGAAAAGTGGGACAACATTAGCCACTCTCCAATCTTCAGGAACTGATCCTGAATATAAGGAACATTGGAAAATGATTACCAATGCATCTGCAATTTCCGGAGCCACCTCTTTTAGAACCCTCGGATGCAGACCATCTGGACCCGGGGATTTATTAGCCTTCAGTCCTACCAGTCTACTCATCACAGTTTCTTTCCTAATGTCAATCTGTCTCTATTCCTCTGATATCTTATGACCCTGGCCCATCCATACATCTGGGAGATTGCTTGTGTCCTCCCTGGTGAAGACAGATCTAAAGTATGCATTAAATTCTGTTGCCATTTCCCTGTTTCCCATAAAAATTTCTCCCAATTCATTCTTCAAACTGTGAGGAAGGCGAGAGTAAACACACATTGCACGTAAATCCAGGGAGCGGCAGTTCTGTGGGGAGAAACGCTTTTTCAATGGGAGAGGTCCGAGGAGAATGGCCAGACTAGTTCAAGCTGAGAGGAAGGGGAGAGTAAACACACATTGCACGTAAATCAAGGGAGCGGCAGTTCTGTGGGGAGAAACACCTTTTCAATGGGAGAGGTCCGAGGAGAATGGCCAGACTAGTTCAAGCTGAGAGGAAGGGGAGAGTAAACACACATTGCACGTAAATCCAGGGGGAGGCAGTTCTGTGGGGGGGGGGGGGGAAACACCTTTTCAATGGGAGAGGTCCGATGTGAATGGCCAGACTAGTTCCAGCTGAGAGGAAGGGGAGAGTAAATCCACATTGCACGTAAATCCAGGGAACGGCAGTTCTGTGGGGAGAAACGCTTTTTCAATGGGAGAGGTCCGAGGAGAATGGCCAGACTAGTTCAAGCTGAGAGGAAGGGGAGAGTAAACACACATTGCACGTAAATCAAGGGAGCGGCAGTTCTGTGGGGAGAAACACCTTTTCAATGGGAGAGGTCCGAGGAGAATGGCCAGACTAGTTCAAGCTGAGAGGAAGGGGAGAGTAAACACACATTGCACGTAAATCCAGGGGGAGGCAGTTCTGTGGGGGGGGGGGGAAACACCTTTTCAATGGGAGAGGTCCGATGTGAATGGCCAGACTAGTTCCAGCTGAGAGGAAGGGGAGAGTAAATCCACATTGCACGTAAATCCAGGGAGCGGCAGTTCTGTGGGGAGAAACACCTTTTCAATGGGAGAGGTCCGAGGAGAATGGCCAGACTAGTTCCAGCTGAGAGGAAGGGGAGAGTAAATCCACATTGCACGTAAATCCAGGGAGCGGCAGTTCTGTGGGGAGAAACACCTTTTCAATGGGAGAGGTCCGAGGAGAATGGCCAGACTAGTTCAATAGACAATAGACAATAGACAATAGGTGCAGAAGTAGACCAATCGGCCCCTCGAGACTGCACCGCCATTCTGAGATCATGGCTGATCATGCACTATCAATACCCAGTCCCTGCCTTGTCCCCATATCCCTTGATTCCCCTATCCATCAGATATCTATCTAGCTCCTTCGTGAAAGCATCCAGAGAATTGGCCTCCACCGTCTTCCGAGGCAGTGCATTCCACACCTCCACAACTCTCTGGGAGAAGAAGCTCTTCCTCAACTCTGTTTCAAATAACTGACCTCTTATTCTCAATCCATGCCCTCTGGTACTGGACTCTCCCAACATCTGGAACATATTTCCTGCCTCAATCCTATCAAATCCTTTAATTATCTTAAACGTTTCAATCAGATCCCCTCTCAATCTCCTCAATTCCAGCGTGTACAAGCCCAATCTCTCCAATCTCTCTGCGTAAGACAGCCCTGCCATCCCAGGAATCAACCTAGTGAATCTACGCTGCACTTCCACAATTGCCAGGATGTCCTTCCTTAAACCTGAGACCAAAACTGTACACAATATTCCAGTTGTGGTCTCACCAGGGCCCTGTACAAATGCAAAAGAACATCCTTGCTCTTGTATTCAATTCCCCTTGTAACAAAGGCCAACATTCCATTTGCCCTCTTCACTGCCTGTTGCACTTGCTCATTCACCTTCATTGACTGGTGAACTAGGACTCCTAGGTCTCTTTGCATTTCTCCCTTGCCTAACTCGACACTGTTCAGACAATACTCTGCCCTCTTGTTCCTGCTTCCAAAGTGGATAACTTCACATTTATTCACATTGAATGACATCTGCCAAGTATCTGCCCACTCACTCAGCCTATCCAAGTCTCCCTGTATTCTCCTAACGTCCTCTTCGCATGTCACACTGCCACCCAGTTTAGTATCGTCAGCAAACTTGCTGATATAGTTTTCAATGCCCTCATCTAAATCATTGACATAAATCGTAAAGAGCTGTGGTCCCAATACAGAGCCCTGTGGTACCCCACTAGTCACCTCCAGCCAGTCTGAGAAACACCCATTCATTGCTACACTTTGCTTTCTATCTGACAACCTGTTTTCTATCCATGTTGAAACCCTGCCCCCAATGCCATGAGCTCTGATTTTACACACCAATCTCCTATGTGGCACCTTATCGAATGCCTTCTGAAAATCTAGGTACACAACATCTACTGGCTTACCCTCGTCTAACATCCTTTTTACACCCTCAAAAAACTCCAACAGATTAGTCAAGCATGATTTGCCCTTGGTAAATCCATGCTGGCTCGGCCTAATCCTATTTCTGCCATCTAGATGTGCCACTATTTCGTCCTTAATAATGGACTCAAGCATCTTCCCCACGACTGACGTTAGGCGAACAGGGCGATAGTTCTCCGTTTTCTCCTTCCCTCCCTTCCTGAAAAGTGGGACAACATTAGCCACTCTCCAATCTTCAGGAACTGATCCTGAATCTAAGGAACATTGGAAAATGATTACCAATGCATCTGCAATTTCCGGAGCCACCTCTTTTAGAACCCTCGGATGCAGACCATCTGGACCCGGGGTTTTATTAGCCTTCAGTCCTACCAGTCTACTCATCACAGTTTCTTTCCTAATGTCAATCTGTCTCTATTCCTCTGATATCTTATGACCCTGGCCCATCCATACATCTGGGAGATTGCTTGTGTCCTCCCTGGTGAAGACAGATCTAAAGTATGCATTAAATTCTGTTGCCATTTCCCTGTTTCCCATAACAATTTCTCCCAATTCATTCTTCAAGCTGAGAGGAAGGGGAGAGTAAACACACATTGCACGTAAATCCAGGGAGCGGCAGTTCTGTGGGGGGTGGGGAACACCTTTTCAATGGGAGAGGTCCGAGGAGAATGGGCAGACTAGTTCAATAGACAATAGACAATTGACAATAGGTGCAGAAGTAGACCATTCGGCCCCTCGAGTCTGCACCGCCATTCTGAGATCATGGCTGATCATGCACTATCAATACCCAGTCCCTGCCTTGTCCCCATATCCCTTGATTCCCCTATCCATCAGATATCTATCCAGCTCCTTCTTGAATGCATCCAGAGAATTGGCCTCCACCGTCTTCCGAGGCAGTGCATTCCACACCTCCACAACTCTCTGGGAGAAGAAGCTCTTCCTCAACTCTGTTTCAAATAACTGACCTCTTATTCTCAATCTATGCCCTCTGGTACTGGACTCTCCCAACATCTGGAACATATTTTCTGCCTCAATCCTATCAAATCCTTTAATTATCTTAAACGTTTCAATCAGATCCCCTCTCAATCTCCTCAATTCCAGCGTGTACAAGCCCAATCTCTCCAATCTCTCTGCGTAAGACAGCCCTGCCATCCCAGGAATCAACCTAGTGAATCTACGCTGCACTTCCTCAATTGCCAGAATGTCCTTCCTTAAACATGGAGACCAAAACTGTACACAATATTCCAGGTGTGGTCTCACCAGAGCCCTGTACAAATGCAAAAGAACATCCTTGCTCCTGTATTCAATTCCCCTTGTAACAAAGGCCAACATTCCATTTGCCCTCTTCACTGCCTGTTGCACTTGCTCATTCACCTTCATTGACTGGTGAACTAGGACTCCTAGGTCTCTGCATTTCTCCCTTGCCTAACTCGACACCGTTCAGACAATACTCTGCCCTCTTGTTCCTGCTTCCAAAGTGGATAACTTCACATTTATTCACATTGAATGACATCTGCCAAGTATTTGCCCACTCACCCAGCCTATCCAAGTCTCCCTGTATTCTCCTAACGTCCTCTTCGCATGTCACACTGCCACCCAGTTTAGTATCGTCAGCAAACTTGCTGATATAGTTCTCAATGCCCTCATCTAAATCGTTGACATAAATCGTAAAGAGCTGTGGTCCCAATACAGAGCCCTGTGGTACCCCACTAGTCACCTCCAGCCAGTCTGAGAAACACCCATTCATTGCTACCCTTTGCTTTCTATCTGCCAACCTGTTTTCTATCCATGTTGAAACCCTGCCCCCAATGCCATGAGCTCTGATTTTACACACCAATCTCCTATGTGGCACCTTATCGAATGCCTTCTGAAAATCTAGGTACACAACATCTACTGGCTTACCCTCGTCTAACATCCTTTTTACACCCTCGAAAAACTCCAACAGATTAGTCAAGCATGATTTGCCCTTGGTAACTACATGCTGGCTCGGCCTAATCCTATTTCTGCCATCTAGATGTGCCACTATTTCGTCCTTAATAATGGACTCAAGCATCTTCCCCACGACTGACGTTAGGCGAACAGGGCGATAGTTCTCCGTTTTCTCCTTCCCTCCCTTCCTGAAAAGTGGGACAACATTAGCCACTCTCCAATCTTCAGGAACTGATCCTGAATATAAGGAACATTGGAAAATGATTACCAATGCATCTGCAATTTCCGGAGCCACCTCTTTTAGAACCCTCGGATGCAGACCATCTGGACCCGGGGATTTATTAGCCTTCAGTCCTACCAGTCTACTCATCACAGTTTCTTTCCTAATGTCAATCTGTCTCTATTCCTCTGATATCTTATGACCCTGGCCCATCCATACATCTGGGAGATTGCTTGTGTCCTCCCTGGTGAAGACAGATCTAAAGTATGCATTAAATTCTGTTGCCATTTCCCTGTTTCCCATAAAAATTTCTCCCAATTCATTCTTCAAACTGTGAGGAAGGCGAGAGTAAACACACATTGCACGTAAATCCAGGGAGCGGCAGTTCTGTGGGGAGAAACGCTTTTTCAATGGGAGAGGTCCGAGGAGAATGGCCAGACTAGTTCAAGCTGAGAGGAAGGGGAGAGTAAACACACATTGCACGTAAATCAAGGGAGCGGCAGTTCTGTGGGGAGAAACACCTTTTCAATGGGAGAGGTCCGAGGAGAATGGCCAGACTAGTTCAAGCTGAGAGGAAGGGGAGAGTAAACACACATTGCACGTAAATCCAGGGGGAGGCAGTTCTGTGGGGGGGGGGAAACACCTTTTCAATGGGAGAGGTCCGATGTGAATGGCCAGACTAGTTCCAGCTGAGAGGAAGGGGAGAGTAAATCCACATTGCACGTAAATCCAGGGAACGGCAGTTCTGTGGGGAGAAACGCTTTTTCAATGGGAGAGGTCCGAGGAGAATGGCCAGACTAGTTCAAGCTGAGAGGAAGGGGAGAGTAAACACACATTGCACGTAAATCAAGGGAGCGGCAGTTCTGTGGGGAGAAACACCTTTTCAATGGGAGAGGTCCGAGGAGAATGGCCAGACTAGTTCAAGCTGAGAGGAAGGGGAGAGTAAACACACATTGCACGTAAATCCAGGGGGAGGCAGTTCTGTGGGGGGGGGGGGAAACACCTTTTCAATGGGAGAGGTCCGATGTGAATGGCCAGACTAGTTCCAGCTGAGAGGAAGGGGAGAGTAAATCCACATTGCACGTAAATCCAGGGAGCGGCAGTTCTGTGGGGAGAAACACCTTTTCAATGGGAGAGGTCCGAGGAGAATGGCCAGACTAGTTCCAGCTGAGAGGAAGGGGAGAGTAAATCCACATTGCACGTAAATCCAGGGAGCGGCAGTTCTGTGGGGAGAAACACCTTTTCAATGGGAGAGGTCCGAGGAGAATGGCCAGACTAGTTCCAGCTGAGAGGAAGGGGAGAGTAAACACACATTGCACGTAAATCCAGGGAGCGGCAGTTCTGTGGGGGGGGGGGAACACCTTTTCAATGGGAGAGGTCCGAGGAGAATGGCCAGACTAGTTCAATAGACAATAGACAATAGACAATAGGTGCAGAAGTAGACCAATCGGCCCCTCGAGTCTGCACCGCCATTCTGAGATCATGGCTGATCATGCACTATCAATACCCAGTCCCTGCCTTGTCCCCATATCCCTTGATTCCCCTATCCATCAGATATCTATCTAGCTCCTTCGTGAAAGCATCCAGAGAATTGGCCTCCACCGTCTTCCGAGGCAGTGCATTCCACACCTCCACAACTCTCTGGGAGAAGAAGCTCTTCCTCAACTCTGTTTCAAATAACTGACCTCTTATTCTCAATCCATGCCCTCTGGTACTGGACTCTCCCAACATCTGGAACATATTTCCTGCCTCAATCCTATCAAATCCTTTAATTATCTTAAACGTTTCAATCAGATCCCCTCTCAATCTCCTCAATTCCAGCGTGTACAAGCCCAATCTCTCCAATCTCTCTGCGTAAGACAGCCCTGCCATCCCAGGAATCAACCTAGTGAATCTACGCTGCACTTCCACAATTGCCAGAATGTCCTTCCTTAAACCTGAGACCAAAACTGTACACAATATTCCAGTTGTGGTCTCACCAGGGCCCTGTACAAATGCAAAAGAACATCCTTGCTCTTGTATTCAATTCCCCTTGTAACAAAGGCCAACATTCCATTTGCCCTCTTCACTGCCTGTTGCACTTGCTCATTCACCTTCATTGACTGGTGAACTAGGACTCCTAGGTCTCTTTGCATTTCTCCCTTGCCTAACTCGACACTGTTCAGACAATACTCTGCCCTCTTGTTCCTGCTTCCAAAGTGGATAACTTCACATTTATTCACATTGAATGACATCTGCCAAGTATCTGCCCACTCACTCAGCCTATCCAAGTCTCCCTGTATTCTCCTAACGTCCTCTTCGCATGTCACACTGCCACCCAGTTTAGTATCGTCAGCAAACTTGCTGATATAGTTTTCAATGCCCTCATCTAAATCATTGACATAAATCGTAAAGAGCTGTGGTCCCAATACAGAGCCCTGTGGTACCCCACTAGTCACCTCCAGCCAGTCTGAGAAACACCCATTCATTGCTACACTTTGCTTTCTATCTGACAACCTGTTTTCTATCCATGTTGAAACCCTGCCCCCAATGCCATGAGCTCTGATTTTACACACCAATCTCCTATGTGGCACCTTATCGAATGCCTTCTGAAAATCTAGGTACACAACATTTACTGGCTTACCCTCGTCTAACATCCTTTTTACACCCTCAAAAAACTCCAACAGATTAGTCAAGCATGATTTGCCCTTGGTAAATCCATGCTGGCTCGGCCTAATCCTATTTCTGCCATCTAGATGTGCCACTATTTCGTCCTTAATAATGGACTCAAGCATCTTCCCCAAGACTGACGTTAGGCGAACAGGGCGATAGTTCTCCGTTTTCTCCTTCCCTCCCTTCCTGAAAAGTGGGACAACATTAGCCACTCTCCAATCTTCAGGAACTGATCCTGAATCTAAGGAACATTGGAAAATGATTACCAATGCATCTGCAATTTCCGGAGCCACCTCTTTTAGAACCCTCGGATGCAGACCATCTGGACCCGGGGTTTTATTAGCCTTCAGTCCTACCAGTCTACTCATCACAGTTTCTTTCCTAATGTCAATCTGTCTCTATTCCTCTGATATCTTATGACCCTGGCCCATCCATACATCTGGGAGATTGCTTGTGTCCTCCCTGGTGAAGACAGATCTAAAGTATGCATTAAATTCTGTTGCCATTTCCCTGTTTCCCATAACAATTTCTCCCAATTCATTCTTCAAGCTGAGAGGAAGGGGAGAGTAAACACACATTGCACGTAAATCCAGGGAGCGGCAGTTCTGTGGGGGGTGGGGAACACCTTTTCAATGGGAGAGGTCCGAGGAGAATGGGCAGACTAGTTCAATAGACAATAGACAATTGACAATAGGTGCAGAAGTAGACCATTCGGCCCCTCGAGTCTGCACCGCCATTCTGAGATCATGGCTGATCATGCACTATCAATACCCAGTCCCTGCCTTGTCCCCATATCCCTTGATTCCCCTATCCATCAGATATCTATCCAGCTCCTTCTTGAATGCATCCAGAGAATTGGCCTCCACCGTCTTCCGAGGCAGTGCATTCCACACCTCCACAACTCTCTGGGAGAAGAAGCTCTTCCTCAACTCTGTTTCAAATAACTGACCTCTTATTCTCAATCTATGCCCTCTGGTACTGGACTCTCCCAACATCTGGAACATATTTTCTGCCTCAATCCTATCAAATCCTTTAATTATCTTAAACGTTTCAATCAGATCCCCTCTCAATCTCCTCAATTCCAGCGTGTACAAGCCCAATCTCTCCAATCTCTCTGCGTAAGACAGCCCTGCCATCCCAGGAATCAACCTAGTGAATCTACGCTGCACTTCCTCAATTGCCAGAATGTCCTTCCTTAAACATGGAGACCAAAACTGTACACAATATTCCAGGTGTGGTCTCACCAGAGCCCTGTACAAATGCAAAAGAACATCCTTGCTCCTGTATTCAATTCCCCTTGTAACAAAGGCCAACATTCCATTTGCCCTCTTCACTGCCTGTTGCACTTGCTCATTCACCTTCATTGACTGGTGAACTAGGACTCCTAGGTCTCTTTGCATTTCTCCCTTGCCTAACTCGACACCGTTCAGACAATACTCTGCCCTCTTGTTCCTGCTTCCAAAGTGGATAACTTCACATTTATTCACATTGAATGACATCTGCCAAGTATTTGCCCACTCACCCAGCCTATCCAAGTCTCCCTGTATTCTCCTAAAGTCCTCTTTGCATGTCACACTGCCACCCAGTTTAGTATCGTCAGCAAACTTGCTGATATAGTTCTCAATGCCCTCATCTAAATCGTTGACATAAATCGTAAAGAGCTGTGGTCCCAATACAGAGCCCTGTGGTACCCCACTAGTCACCTCCAGCCAGTCTGAGAAACACCCATTCATTGCTACCCTTTGCTTTCTATCTGCCAACCTGTTTTCTATCCATGTTGAAACACTGCCCCCAATGCCATGAGCTCTGATTTTACACACCAATCTCCTATGTGGCACCTTATCGAATGCCTTCTGAAAATCTAGGTACACAACATCTACTGGCTTACCCTCGTCTAACATCCTTTTTACACCCTCGAAAAACTCCAACAGATTAGTCAAGCATGATTTGCCCTTGGTAACTACATGCTGGCTCGGCCTAATCCTATTTCTGCCATCTAGATGTGCCACTATTTCGTCCTTAATAATGGACTCAAGCATCTTCCCCACGACTGACGTTAGGCGAACAGGGCGATAGTTCTCCGTTTTCTCCTTCCCTCCCTTCCTGAAAAGTGGGACAACATTAGCCACTCTCCAATCTTCAGGAACTGATCCTGAATATAAGGAACATTGGAAAATGATTACCAATGCATCTGCAATTTCCGGAGCCACCTCTTTTAGAACCCTCGGATGCAGACCATCTGGACCCGGGGATTTATTAGCCTTCAGTCCTACCAGTCTGCTCATCACAGTTTCTTTCCTAATGTCAATCTGTCTCAATTCCTCTGATATCTTATGACCCTGGCCCATCCATACATCTGGGAGATTGCTTGTGTCCACCCTGGTGAAGACAGATCTAAAGTATGCATTACATTATGTTGCCATTTCCCTGTTTCCCATAACAATTTCTCCCAATTCATTCTTCAAACTGAGAGGAAGGCGAGAGTAAACACACATTGCACGTAAATCCAGGGAGCGGCAGTTCTGTGGGGAGAAACGCTTTTTCAATGGGAGAGGTCCGAGGAGAATGGCCAGACTAGTTCAAGCTGAGAGGAAGGCGAGAGTAAACACACATTGCACGTAAATCCAGGGAGCGGCAGTTCTGTGGGGAGAAACACCTTTTCAATGGGAGAGGTCCGAGGAGAATGGCCAGACTAGTTCAAGCTGAGAGGAAGGGCAGAGTAAACACACATTGCACGTAAATCCAGGGAGCGGCAGTTCTGTGGGGGGGGGGACACCTTTTCAATGGGAGAGGTCCGAGGAGAATGGCCAGACCAGTTCAAGCTGAGAGGAAGGGGAGAGTAAACACACATTGCACGTAAATCCAGGGAGCGGCAGTTCTGTGGGGGGGGGGAGACACCTTTTCAATGGGAGAGGTCCGAGGAGAATGGCCAGACTAGTTCAAGCTGAGAGGAAGGCGAGAGTAAGCACACATTGCACGTAAATCCGGGGAGCGGCAGTTCTGTGGGGAGAAACACCTTTTCAATGGGAGAGGTCCGAGGAGAATGGCCAGACTAGTTCAAGCTGAGAGGAAGGCTAGAGCAAACACACATTGCACGGAAATCCAGGGAGCGGCAGTTCTGTGCGGGGGTGCGGACACCTTTTCAATGGGAGAGGTCCGAGGAGAATGGCCAGACTAGTTCAAGCTGAGAGGAAGGCGAGAGTAAACACACATTGCACGTAATTCCAGGGAGCGGCAGTTCTGTGGGGAGAAACACCTTTTCAATGGGAGAGGTCCGAGGAGAATGGCCAGACTAGTTCAAGCTGAGAGGAAGGCGAGAGTAAACACACATTGCACGGAAATCCAGGGAGCGGCAGTTCTGTGTATGAGGAGCGTTTGAGTGAGCCAGCGCTTTTCACTTTGGGGGAAGGAGGGTAAGACGTGACCTTTGATTACCGGGACTGGAGGGAACTGAGGGGCTGGAGTGTTGCCAGGGGTAGATTTTGTTTGTTTTTTTGTGTCACGCAGAGACCGGTGGGTGCGGGGAACACGCTGCCAGCGAGACGGGTCGAGGCTGATCGATGACCCCTCTAAACTGTCATGGCCAGTGTGAGCAATGATCTTGTGCCGGACAATCTGTTTGCCCTGGGACCACAGCACGCGCGCACTGAATCTCTGAAGTGGAGGCAAACCTGAAGCTGCTCTCGAAATAAAATAACACACGTCGCTGAGGCGTATTTATCATAGACTAGCTGACAGTCAGTCCTTTCGCTTGTTAACAACGTTCTTTGAAATGGTCTGATAGAACAGAGAATTAAAAAGCTGGTTGACAAAATAACCAGATCGTTATTTTACTGTGAATTATCGCGAGAGCAGCGAATTTGCAGCACAGTTACACGACGGAGGTTGAACAAGTCATTGAACGTATTGAAGTTGGTCAGTCATTATTTACCCTCCTGTCTTCGGCGCTTACCCAAACTCTGTCCAGACTAACAGGTGCTCCTTCCAGCAGGTAGGATTGAATTCCTATCAGCCATGCCGAAGACATACTTAAACTGTTTCTCAGCTTGATTTGATTCCTTTGGCTGAAAGTTATCCATCTGGCAGACACATTCTCGCGTCACTGTTTGCGATCGGAAGCTTCGGGTTTCAGAACACCTCTTTGGTGATTTCGTTCTGGCTTACGGACTTCCAAAGTATTCAAAAAAAAATAATTTAAATTTTCGCAGATGCAATAACTGGGGACTTTTTTAGCAGGAAACCGGCCGCACGTCAAGAATACCACATTGAGATAAAAATATTTAAAAAGTAAGTGATTTATTACTGACAGGGGTTTTACTTGAAGAGCGGTCTAATATAGGGTCAAGCCAAAAATTAAAATCTCCACCGATCACTAAGGAATACCGATTCAAATCAGGCAGAAACGAGAAAAGACGTTCAACGAACAAGGAATCATCGGTACTTGGAGCGTATACATCCGCAAATACAGCACTGCGCGGGGACAGCTGAGAAGATGCCAGGCCTGCTCCCAGCGATATGTCACAGGAGGGGATAGTAGATTCGGTGATCTACTAGGGGCAGGGTTAGTGAAGGGAGGTGGTGGCATCGATGGGAGGAGGGTCGATGCGCAGCGGAGAAGGGAGCATGCTCAGTGGGAGGAGGGGGCGGGGCCATTGAGATGAGTGGGCGGAGCCAGCGGGAAGAGAGGACGGAGTCAGTATGGGCGGGGCGTAGTCAGTGGAAGGAAGTGACTGGGCAAGCGGGAGGTGGGGCGGTGAATGGAACGAAGGGCGAGGTCAGTAAGTTGTCGGGGACGGGATCAGTGTGAGGCAGGGTCAGGGTCACTGAGAATAGGGGACGCCAGCCAGTGGGAAGCGGGGCGGAAACCATGGGGGTATGGTGGGTTCAGTGGAAGGTGGTGGCAGGGTCACTGGGGGCTAGCGGCTCTGTCACTGGGAGGAGCCGGTGGGAGGAGGCGGTGTCTTGAATGGGAGGCAGCAATCTGTCCTTAACCCTCTCATCGCGACATACAAACGGCTATTTAGTTATTTATCGGGTTACATCTTGGAACAGGGTAGTGACGGACACAGAGACAGGCGGGTGGGATACACAGAAAGGGTGCGCGGGACCGAGGGCGTGAGACGGCGATCGGAGGGTCGCTAGGGAGACGAGAAATTAAGCAGTAGAGGTGGACGGTAGGACAATTTCTGGCCATTCTCTCCCCAACCTCGCCACAAGAGATCCCGGAGTTCGGAATCTTTCAGAACGTTTGCAATCGTGTCAGAGACCCTAATGTTTCCTCCCCCCCTCACCCTCCCTCTACTCTCCTTTTAACTTCACTCTCCCTCGCTCCTTCCCTCTTCGCGTCCATCTCCCTCTCCTCCTCCTCCCACATTGCACCTCCTCTCACACTCCGCCTTCCTCACTCCCTCCTCCGGAATCTCACTCTCTCTTTGAGCCCATCTTAGCTGGAGCTCCCTACCCCTCTCCGCGTCTCTGGGCACAGTGTGGAAAGACGAAAAGACGATAAGACATAGGGGTAGAGTTAGTCATTCAGGCCCTCCAGTCTCACCGCCATTTCATCACGGCTGATACCGGATCCCATTCACCTCCATACACCCGCCCTCTCAACATATCCCGTGATGCCCCGGGCCATCACGCATCTATTAACCCCCGCTCCAGTATTCCCACGGACTTGCCCTCCACCGCAGACAGTGGCAGAGCATCCCACAGAGTCACCGTTGTTTGACCAGAAACATCCCTCTTACTTCTGTTCACTTTTTGTGTCAGGTGAGATTTCCCTTCACAGATGACATCCTGACTTTGGCTTATTTTATCATTCGTCTCCAAAACCTCGCACTAAATAATGGACTCCCAACACTTCCCCAGCCACTGAGGTCCGGCTGCAATGTCCCCTCTTTTGCCCTCCTGCCTCCTTAAAGAGTGGTGTGACAGCTGGAAATTTCCCGTCCTCCTGGGCCATGCCGGGATCGAGTGATTCTGGAAAGATCATGACCCATGCATTCAGTAACTATGAGCAACCTCTCTCCGGACTCTGTGATGTAGTCCATCTGGTCCCGGTGACGTAAGGCCTTCGTGTTTGACTCGCACCTTTTCCTTTGCAGTAGTGATCGCACTCCGGGGGCTCGGGCACACTGATAGTGACTCGCACCGTGGAGACTGATGCGGATTTCCCATTCAGTTCATCCGCCATTTCGTTGTCGTCCATTACTACCTCAGCAGCATCATTCTGGAATGGTCCAATATCAATTCTCATATTCTTTTATTCTTCATAGAACTGAAAAATAAACTTCTGGTATGCCACTTTATCTTATTGCCGAGTTAGCCTTCACATTTCACTTTTTCATTACTTACCGCCTTTCAGAAAAATTGCCTCTTGCTGGACTTTCACAGCTTCCCAATCATTCAACTGTCCACTCCCCTTTGTTGCCATTTCCGTCCTTTCCTTGGGCTCTCCTGCCGTCCTCACCTTCCCTTGTCAGCCACGGTGGCCTACACTGCGTTTTGAGAAGTTCTTCAGTGGGACGTATCTGTCCTGCGCTTTGTGAACTATTACATATTCGGAAAATATTAACTATTCGGAATAAAAATATCTTCACTTTTCGGAGATCCCTAGGACTTTTTGACGGAAGAACAGTGTATCTATAAAAGGAGAACCAGGGTCTTCGGGCGACGCGGTTTCCACCGCCCCCCGCGGGGACAGCTGGGAAGCGGCCTGGCCTGCTCCCGGCAGCAGGGCGATATGTTACAAGAGGGGACAGTCGACTGTGGGATCTACTCGTAGATTAGGGGCAGGGTTAGTGAAAGGAGGTTCCTGCATCGATGGCAGGAGGGTCGATATGCGAAGGAGAAGGGAGCACGCTCAGTGAGAGGAGCAGGCCGTTTTAATAAAAATTGCCTCTTGTTGGACTCACAGCTTCCCAGTCGTTCAAATGTTCACTCCCCTTTGTTTCCATGTACGTCCTTTCCTTGGGCTTTTAAGTCGTCCTAGGCTTCCCTTGTCAGCCACGGTTGCCTCCCCTGCATATTCAGTGGGACGCTTTTGTGCTGCCACTTGTGAACTATTGCCACAGACTGCAGCTCCCTCTGTTCCGCCGTCACCCCCATCAGCATCCCCCTCCAACCCACCTGGGCAAGCTCCTCTCTCATGCCTCTGTAATTCCCTTTTTTCCATTTCCAAACTCTGCCTGTGATTAATGCTCCTCGCTCTGAAATCGCAGCATGTGTCCCCCACACTCACTTCAGCGTCTGATATTCTCTCTCCGCTCCGCTTTCTCTCTCCTCTCAGCAACAACGTCCTTCACAGACTCTGTTTCACTCCCCCCACCCCCGCTCTCCGTGCACTGACCCACACCACTGAATGCACGCACTATCAGATCAGAGAGCAGCAGCGGGCCGCTCGGCCCATCAATCTTTCAATACGATCATGGTTGAGCGACCCAGGGCCGTTGTCTCCTGGGGACGTTGTTTATTTTAATTATTTCCCCTTTCATTCATTTAAACTCCGGAGAATATTGTGGGAACCCTCTGCACTCTTGTGATAGCGTTGCCTCTCAGTCTGAAGAGCAGCCGCAATAACCTCATCTCAAGTGAAGACTGCCCATCATTTCCAAACAGTGGGCCCAGAACTGTGCTGAGTGCTCCAGGCGTGGCCTCACCCTCTGCAAGTCTATCATTACATCCCGCTTCCTGAACTTCAACGGTCTTGCAGTGAAGACCAGTCCGCTAATTGCCCTCGTGGGCAGCGGCAGGTCAAGCATTGAAAGGAGCGGAGGACTTCTGTTGTGATGCACCGCTGTTGTTCTGCCAGCGGGCGGCGCTCTGGTCCACGGTGTTGGATTGCCATGATCACGTGATAGAGACAAAGATACACAGAAAACCGACAGCAGAATACAGGGCCTTCGGCCCACAACGGTCACTACCTTAGAAATTATTAGCCTTACCTATAGTTCTCTATTTTTCTAAGCTCCATGTACCTATCAAATAGTGTCATAAAAGTCCCGATCGTATCCGCGTCCAACACCGTTGCCGGCTGCCCATTCCACGCACTCACCACTCTCTGACTAAAACAATTACCCTGACATCCCCTCTGTACCTCCTCCTAAAACCTGAAACCTGTGTCCACTTGTGGAAGCCATTTCAGCCCAGGGAAATGCCTCTGACTGTCCCCACGATCAATACCTCTCATCATCTTGTACACCTCTATCAGGTCATCTCTCACCTTCCGTCACTCCAAGGAGAAAAGGCCGAGTTCACACAACCTATTCTCATAAGGCATGCTCCCCAATCCAGGCAACATCATCATAAATCTCGCTGCACCCTCTCTATGGTTTCCACGTTCTTCCTGTAGTGAGGCGACCAGAACTGAGCACAGTACTCCGAGTGGGGTCTGACCAGGGTCCTGTATAGCCGCAACATTACCCCTCAGCTCCTAAATTCAATCCTACGATTGATGAAACAAACCGTACGTCTTCTTAACTTCAGAGGCAACCTGCGCAGTTGCTTTGAGCGTCCAGTGGACGCTGACCCCAAGATCCCGCTGATCCTCCACACTGCCAAGGGTCTTACCAGTAATGCTATATTCATATTTGACCTACCAAAACGAACCACTTCGCACTTACCTTGGTTGAACTTCATCTGCCACTTCCTGCCCTGGTTTGCGTCCAATCAATGACCCGCTGCAACCTCTGGCAGCCCTCCACACTATCCATAACACCTCCAACCTTTGTGTCATCAGCAAAATTAATGACCAATCTCTCCACTGCCTCATCCAGGTTATGTATAATAATCACGAAAAGTATGGTTCCCAGGACAGATCCCTGAGGCACTCCAGTGGGCACCGACCTCCATGCAGGATATGACCCCTCTAAAACCAATGTTTGCCTTCTGTGGGCAAGGCAGTTCTGTATCCACAAAGCAATGGCCCCTTGGATCCCGTGCCTTCTTACTTTCTCAATAAGCCTTGCATGGGGTACGTTATCAAATGTCTTGCTGAAATCCATATACACAGGATCTACTGCTCTACCTTCATCAACGTGTTTAGTCACATCCTCAAAAAAATTAATCAGTCTTGTAAGGCACGACCTGCCCTTGAGAAAGCCATGCTGACTATTCCTAATCATATTATACTTATCCAAATGTTCATAAATCCTGACTCTCAGGATATTCTCCATCAACCTACCAACCACAGAGGTAAGACTCACTGGTCTATAATTTCCTGGGCTTTCTCTGAACTCTTTCTTGAATAGAGGAACAACATCTGCAACCCTCCAATCCTCCGGAACCTCTCCCGTCCTCATTGATGAGACAAAGATCATCGCCAGAGGCTCAGCAATCTCCCTCCTCGCCTCCCACTGTAGCCTGGGGTACATCTCATTCTCTCCCGGCGACTTATCCGACTTAATGCCTTCCAAAAGCTCCAGCACATCCTCTTTCATAATATCTGCACGCAGAAGTTTTTCAGTCTGCTGCAAGTCATCACTATAATCAACATGATCCTTTCCCATAGTGAATACTGAAACAAAGAATTCATTAAGTACGTCTGTTATTTCTTCCAGTCCCATACACACTTTCCCAATGTCACAATTGATAGGTCCTATTCTTTTACATCTCATCCTCTTGCTCTTCACATACCTGTAGAATGTCTTGGTGTTTTACGCAATGCTGCCCGCCAACGAACCAGAATTGTTTAGAGAGCTTAAGGTTAAAGCAACCTTAGGGGTGAGTGATCACAATTCGGATTCATTCAGAAATTTGAGAAGGAGAACCTGAAGTGAGATGAGTCAGTACTACAGTGGAGTTAGGGGGAATTACAAAGCCATGAGAAGTATTGGGCCAGAATTGATCGGAAAAGAACACTGGCAGGGGTGACGGCAGAGCAGCAATGGCAGGATTATCCGGGAGCAACTCGGAAGGCACAGGGTATATACATGCCAAAGAGGAAGAATTATTCTAAAGGAAAGGTGACAGAAACGTAGACAACAAGAGACGTCAAAGGCAGCACACAAAAGAAACAGCGGGCATATAATAGAGCCAAATTAATGGGCCGTCAG
This sequence comes from Hypanus sabinus, assembly GCF_030144855.1. Lineage (NCBI taxonomy): Eukaryota > Metazoa > Chordata > Chondrichthyes > Myliobatiformes > Dasyatidae > Hypanus > Hypanus sabinus. Next base: position 19,336 of record NW_026781784.1, read on the forward strand.
ATTATTCGGAAAACTTTTAAAACTTAACAGAAGGCAACTGAAAAGGTCATTACTTATGGTAAAGGTGGAATGCGAAATTACGTCAGTCAATAAAATTAACCAGGATGCTAAAAGTTTCTTCAGATGCATAAAGTGTAAAAGAGCGGTGAGAGAGGATATCGGACCGCAGGAAAAAGATGCTGAAGCGGTAGCAATGGGGGACAAGGAAATAGCGGAAGTGAGAAGTGAGAAATTGTTTTGCGATGTTTTACATTGTGGAAGACACCAGCGGTTTGGTGGAAGTTCCAGGTGTCTGGGATCATGAAATGAGTGGTCACCTTTAGAAGTGAGAGGTTCCTAGAAACCTGAAGGTCTGAAGGGAGGCTCGCCACCTGGACCAGATGGTGACACCGCAGGTTTCTGAAAGAGGTGGCCGGAGAGATTGTGGAGGCATTCTTATCAAGAATCTCTGGGTCAGCTCTCCAGACTTCAGGAAGGGAGAGAGGCAGAAGAAAGCAACTTCTTGGCCAGATAGTCTAAACTCAGTGGTGGGGAAGTTGTTGGCGTCCATTATTAAGGATGAGATCTCAGGTTACCTGGAGACACATGGTGAAATATGCTTTAGTCAGCATGATTTCTTCAGGGGAAAATCTTGCCTGTCAAATCTGTTGGGGTTCTTTGATGAAACAACAAGCGGAAGAGTCAGAAGTGAATCGGCTGATGTTTTGTTTTGGGGAATTAGAGAGACTGCACCACTACTCAGACAGATTATGAGAATTGGCAAAGAAATGGCATCTAGAATACAGGGTCATAAAATGTAGACGAATTGAACGGGTTGACTATAAATGGAGAGAAAATACCCGCCAAATGAGAAGCAAACGGACGATGTTGCCGCCTAGTGAGATGTCAAGCTATATTGTGTTAGACAGCAGATTTCTGCAACATCCATGGACACAGGGTCTCAGACTATATTTTTCTGTGTGACTTCCATCATGTGTTTATCGTTAACATCTCGGATAAATGGTTTATATGTAGCAGTGAATCTTAATTCAGGTGCGGACAATGACGGTTTAAATGTTTGAAACACTTTCAGTTCTTCTTCATCAATAGCCACAGATTCGGCTGAGCACTGAAAGTCTCTCAGGAGATTGCCAATCATCTAGCCAATTGCTGTTAGAACTGCCACCACTGGTGTTAGCTTGTTAATACATTGATTGACAACAGTTTCACCTTCAATCCTGGGTGTGCTCACTCTCTTGGTCTGTATTCAATCAAGCTATGACACGTTTGTCAGTCTTACTGTATTATCGCTGTCCTCCTCACCTGACGCGCTAGGGGTCGCTGTAGTGCCCACGTCATGTCTGGACTGCAATTCCTCTGAGTTCGGATGGTGTCACTGTCTCGGGAGACTGCCCAAGAGCGGGCTGAAATAATTCGGAATTTCGGACGGGACCGGCGACGGTGCGGTGGAGGGGGCGGGGTCGGGTGATTCCCAGGCTGGAGCTTCAAAGTGGCGTCACTATAAGCGTCACCGGCAGGACCCCGCCCCTTTGAAGTCCCTGCTTAGTTTTCTTTTCATAATCATTCAGTTTGCTTCGGAGCTCCGCACAGTTCACTTCGATTGAATTGTAATCATAATGTTTGTCTTTCGCTCGTTCGGTGAATGCAGCGACCTGCTCTCTGGGCTCTGTACTGGCTCAATGCTGCTGGTTCTGCAGCGCGTCGTGGGCTTTTGCGCTTCTTTCCCAACCGATCAGTCTCTTCACTCGCCTCTTCATCTGCCCACTGTTGATGAAACTGACCTCACGGTCTTATCTCCAAATTACATATTCCCGGTTCTCACTCACCCTCAGGAATTCTCTGGATTTCAGCCTATTCTTAATAACCTTACAATGGCGGCATTTCTGTCTTCTGCTTTCATTAATTTTTATAAAACTGAGACGATGGTTAGACGGGGTTCTTTTTTTCAATCTTTTTCCGAAAAATATATATTCCATTTGTATGTACTACGATCAGCTTTTATTTTTCTTCAGCTTTATTAATTGTCTACATATTAATCTGTTGATGTTTTGTAACATTATACAGCTGTAGAAGATCATGTACCAATGAAAAGATTCTAAAAATGAAAATGATTTATTCAGGTGGGAGCTCTTAGTACGTTTCACAGATTTGGTTATTGTTTTAATTGGATCGTATTTTTAACTACTTTTATTACGTTTACCGCGATCTCGTAATGTTCATAGCTTGCAACCGAAGTTTAAATAACTTGTCCTGCAACCCAGAGATTCCTCGCGGGTTTCCACGTGTTCTGCCCCATCACATGTACGTGTGAGATCTATAGTGAGATCCATCGGCCAGGAAGGTGGAGTTGCAACAGTCCCTGGAGAGCGCAGGGCATGCCGGGTCCCAGACCTGATGGTCATCCACTGCAAGCAAGGATGACCGCAGATTCAGACAACTGATCGTATCACTGGACTCGGACCTCAGACAACCGCCAGTACTATCCAATTGTGCTCTGGACCCACAGCTTGTCGAGTTATTTATTTAAGCATAGGGCCGGCCGGCCCTTCGAGCTGCGCTGCCCAATCGCGGGACAACTTACAGCGACCAAATGACCCACCAACCGGTGGGAGGAAAGCGGCGCAGCCGCCGGGGAACGTACGTACTCCTTGCAGTTAGCGGTAGGAGTTGAAGCCGCGTTGGTTGTGTAGTAAAGAAGCTGTGAAAACCACGGATTCTCACAGGTTATTTCAAATGAGGAAGGCAATTATTACCGCCCGTATAGTTTAGGCGGGGAAATATTCCACACTATCTGTGATTCTTTCAAGTCCTTAAATTTTCACAGTCTCCCCTACTGGACCATGCCAAAGTGCATTCCAATGGCATATGATGCTTTTAATCCAAGGCTCTTTCTAAGTTTTTGTAATTTTTTAAAATTGTGTTTCAACATCAAGCAAACATTTCCATAAGATGCATTTCACACATTGTACATATATATCATATAATCATATATGTCACAGATCTCCACAAAGTATTTATCTGAGGTTTACACTCATAGAAACGAGTGGAAATAAAAAACAGGCAAAAGGAAAAAAAGAAAACTATGTACAAGTAAGGAGTAATCTTTTTTGTACAATATATTCATTACTGTGTGAGAATAAAATGAGGCATTATGTAGTTAAACTACTTTTCTCAGTATAAATCAAATTGTTCCAGCTTATGATTAACAGATGCTGTTATCTTCCTCATTTTGGAAATGTCCATTGTAATTTCCATCCATGTATTTAAAGTTGGGCTCCCCTGTGATAACCATTTCCTAGTAAGAGTCTTCTTACCAGCCACCAACAGTATATTCATTAAATATTTATCTCTTTTCAACTATTCTTGAGGTATATACACAAAATATATGGTCTTACTCTCTAAAGGTATTTCACATTTAAAGATGTCTTGTAGGGCATTGTGTATCCCCCTCCGATAGTCTTTGATAACAGGGCAGTCCCTAAAATTATGATACTGATTTGCATTTTGATTTCCACAATTTCTATAGCAACCAGGGAGGTTACTATCATAATGGGATTACACATTATTAAGTTTTTCCATCCGAACTCCCTCCATTTCGATGAATTGGTACACTTCCATTTATATCTCCATATTATTGTCCATTCATCCTCAGATATAATTATCCCTCCTTCCTTCTCCCATTTTGTTTTAAAGTATGAAGTAGAATGTGTGCTAACATTTGACAAACCCTTATACATACTTGAAATGATTCTACTACCGTTATCTGAATTATATGCTCTTCTAAGTAGCTCTATCAAGCATGTACAAGCCTTGGTTACATTTTTAGACTTCCTATTAACATATTGTCGCATCTGTAAATACCGATAAAAACCTTGTTTTTCTAATAAATCTTTCTCTTTAAGCATTTCAAATCTGAACAGTGTTCCTTCTTTCATTATGTTGCAAAGAACTGTTATTCCTTTATCTGACCAGTCATTAAATCCAGCATCCAGTTTATTTGGCGTAAAATCCGAGTCATATGCACACCATTTAAGAATTGCAATATCTCCATCTAGATTATATTCTTTTATAGTAGTTTTCCATATTTTAAGATTCAATTTCACCAATGGGTTTTCAATAGTATTTATCTACTTCTGCAGGTTGTTATCAGACAAAATTGCTTGTATGGGGATGGCAGTACTCTCTCCTCAATGTTTTTGCATTGAGCGTCATATGACGGGTTGCACCAACATATTACAGCTCTCAACTGTGCTGCAAAATAATAATCTCTAAGAGAAGGTAGGCTCCATCCCACCTTTTCCGTTGCTAATTGCAAAGTTTTGAGACGAACCCGAGGCTTTTTGCCCTGCCAGATAGCATTCATTGAATTGATTTTAATTACTCTCTATTGGTGGGGTCTGAAAGAGATATAACAGTCTGGGCGGTATATTCATTTTAATAGACTCAGTTCTTGAACTGAGACTGCAAAAAGGAATCAGGTTCAATCAAGCCATTTCTTCCATATTTTTTTATATAAAGGCTGATAATTGCATTCTGATAATTTTGCCAAATCTTTTGGCGAAATGATGCCAAAGTATTTGAAAGACTCTGTTTGCCATGCCCAGGGATATCTACTTTCAATTTCTCTTGCTGGGCTATAGTAATATGAAAGTAATTAGGTTTTATCTATGTTGATCTTGTATCTTGATAATTGACCATATTGTACAAAGGACTGCAACAATTAGGTAAAGAGCATGTTGGTTGCCCTAGATAGATCAAAATGTCATCCGTGTAACAAGCCAATTTATGCTCTGTCCCTTTAATAGTAATTCCCCGATATCTTCATTTTGTCTGATGTATTGAGCTAATGGTTCCAGATATAACGCGCAGAGTAGCGGTGACGATGCACAACCCTGTCTCGTGCTGTTTTCTAGGGTAAGACTATTTGATAAATATCCATTGATTTTAATCCTAGCAGTAGGGTTATCATGGAGTGTCTGTATAGTTTTAACAATTGTGTCTTGGAAAACAAATCTATGTAAAACTCTGTAAAGAAAATTCTAATTAACCGAATCAAATGCTTTTCAGCGTCCACGCTTATCACTATTGCTTCGATTTTTTTTGTATGTCATCCATAAAATGAAGTGTCCTTCGTATACTGTCTTGTGTTTGACGTTGTCGGATAAAGCTTGTCTGATCGTCACGTATCAGTATGGTTAGAAACTCCTCTAATCGTTTGGCCATGATGGAGGTAAATAATCTGTAATCCGCATTAAAGTAGATATTGGACTAAATGACCTGCATTCCATTTTATTCTTGCCTTTTTTCGGTATAGCTGAGATTATCGCTTCCTTCCAACTGGGTGGCATTTGTGCCTTTTTTATAGCCCAGTTCAGTGTGGGGAGTAAAACAGGAATTAACTCATTTTTAAATCCGTTGTACCACTCTGCCGTATACCCATCTGATCCTGGCGACTGGCTTAACTTAAGCCTACTAATTGCAGTTTTTAAATTCAACTTCAGTTATGTCAGCCGTCATCGTTCTATTTTGTTCTTCGCTTAAAGTGGGTAACTCTATAGAATTCAGGAAGGTGTCCATTTGGGTTATGCTTCCCTCTGGAACTCTGGAATATAGCGGTTTGTAATACCCTTCAAAAGCTTCTTGAATTTCACTTAGCTTTTTTTAAACATTTTTGTTCTTGGATCTCTAATTCTATGAATTGTATTTTCTGCTATCTTTTTTTTTCAGTTTCCACGCCAGTAGACTTAGATCGAATTTCATGTATTGTCTGTTTCAGAAACATTATTCTTTTCTTGATTTCTTGCACAGCCAAACTATTAATTTCATTCCTATTTTTAAAGAATTTCCACTAATGTATCCTGTGCCAAATTCAATCTGTGCTTTTTCTCTAATTCCTTCAGCCTATTTTGTAATTCCTCCGATGTTTTATTCCTTATTTTTTTCTCTTATATGGGGATATCGCTGTAATTTTCCGTCTTAAGACAGCCTTTAGAATATCCCATCAATTTAGAGGTGTAACCTCTCCATTATCATTGAACTCTAAGTAGAGACCAATTTCTCTTTTAATTTGTTTCTCAAAGTACGGATCATTGAGTAGACTTGAATTTAGTTTCTAAATAGCATTCTTTGGTTGTAGGTCAAAATCAACAGATAAATATATAGGTGCATTGTCACTTACATCTATTGTTCAAATTACACAGGTGATTATTTTGTCTTTATCTTTTCCAAATGTTATGAAAATCTATTCTGGTATATACAGAATAAGGAGCAGAATAATGAATGTAATCCCTTCTGACGGGGAAAAGGTCCCTCCATATATCAAATAAACCAACATCCTCAAAAAGTGTATTAACTTTTAGACCCGGCCCTAAATTCTAAGATCTCTCCCGCATGCGCAATCACTCGCAGCATGTCGAGAAAGGCGGCTGAGAAAATGAGACCACCGCCGAGAGATTTAATCGTCTCGCAACACTCTCCAAAACAACCTTCCCGGCATTCTCCAATGCCCCCAAAGTCGGGTTCTTTATAAATTTGTCTATTTCCATCTCTTCTGGTTTCCCGTCTGGTTACCTACGCAACCAGATCAGATAATGGACATATACCCCGAATCACTGGCTCCCTATTTGTTAAATAAATCCCGGACGAGCCCCCAATTTGTTACGTGCCCCTTAACTGGGTGTCTAACCAGCAGAGAAGGAAGTATCCGTTGGAATCTGCTGGTACTATTTTCAAATAGTGTTTATTAGTAAGATACACAAATCAATATCAATAATGCAAATATATTGATAATACACGTTAGCAAAACTAAACCTAAAAGTGTGGGTATAATAATAATCAATAATAAACAAGCTCTGTCAATGTCTAGTGGATAATGAATTGTCAAATGTCAATATAAGGTTCAGTTCAGTTCACACATGCTGAGGTAGATGTTGGTCGTTGTGTTGTAATTGTTGGAGAGAGAGAGAGAGCAAGATGTAACAACTACAGGCAGGCAAACCTTCCTTTACGTTCTTGATCCGTCGATGTGTTGTGGCCATTCAGGTATCACCCCTCTGTCCTTCAGCTAGATCGTTCTCCTGTGGTGGACTCGTCACTCTGGCATGAGTGGACACACACACAAGCCCCCACCGGCCCTGCTATAAAGCTGTGGGTTAAACTGACCGATCCTTTGTTCGGTCTCCGATGCCCCACACCTTCACGTGGATTCCAACACTCAAGCAGCGCTCAATAGTTTTTCTCCTGGTGTGCCTGAGGGGTGTCTCCCCAGAACTCACTTTTATCCTTACTCACGTGGTCTCAGTTGTCCATCAATTTTGAATGACTGTGTCCATCAAACCAGCCCACTGCGGCAGTCCACTGAGGAATTTTAATGAACAGGATGGTACAAGGTGAACAACACTCTCAGAACCCATAAGTTTTTCAGAAGTCATAATATGGTAGATCAACAAGTTCACTCCCCTGCTTTATCTCTCTTATCTGTAGCAGATGTTCCAATTTTAGCATGTTTTCTCTTACATCTCTCTCTCTCTCATTAGCAGGATAGCAACAGTAACGGTTTGTGATTCTCCAAGGGGGGGGGGTCATGGGCAACTCTGCACCCTTCTGCCCATCAGAGCTGTTCATTCTTCGTAACTCTGGCGTCCACATCTGACATAGGGAGTGTGTTTATAATCCATCTGCACCGAGTATAGGACGGGTATATTCCAGTATGACGAAATGACAAGATTGGCAGCGTCAGAGAACCTAAAATATCGTGAGAAGTGATGAATTTAGTCAATCAGGAAAAGGAAAAGTATGTAAAGCTCAGGAAGGTCAAATCAAACAGAGCCGTCGAGAATGTGTGTGAGGTCCTTAATGAGTAACTCACATCAGTATTTACCAAGGAGAAAGACAAGGAGGATAGGGAGATCAGTGCGGAGAGTACAAGTATACACAGGCATTTTGAAGTAAGGGAGGAGACAGTGTTGGGTCTCTTAGAGCGCATTAAGGCGTATACGTCTCCAGGCCCTGATGGGATATACCCCAAGTTACAACGAGTGGCAAGTGAAGAGATTGCTGGGCCCTTGAGCAATATACTTGTGACCAGCCTAGCCACAAGCAAACTCCGGGAGAACTGGCTAGTACCTCATCTTGATCCGTCATTCAAGACGTGATACAGGGAATAATCCTAATGAACATTGAAACTGCCGAGAGACAGTCGGCTATGAACCAAGTGCTGATAAATGGGACCAGTGTAGACAGTGAGTGGATGGTCAGAACAGTTAAGGACAGCCAAAGGCTGTTCCCGTGCTGTGTGATCCACCGCTCCGAACACGCTGAATTAAAGATGGTGGCACCACAAGGCATTGATTTCAAAACTCCACATCCCATTCCAATTTGAAATAAACCAGACTGAACTGAATCCCTTTGTCACCACTGCGAATATCTGTTTCTGTCAAGGTAATATACAGTTCGGACACTTCAGCTAAACAACTGTCAATTGATGAAGTTCCTGTGTCTACTTCGATTAATGTTGCTTCCTTACAGCAAAACTAACCCTCTCGCTGGGTCAGAATCAGTGATTAAACCTGTCCCAAACACTATGATTTCATCTGCACATTACTTGCACATTGTAACTTGAACCATCTCACTGAGGGTCTGATGGAGACACAACCCCTGCCCTCAACACATGTGATCACATCTCCCCTGCTTCTGTCATTTCCAATTCCATCAGATGGTTTTCCGATTCACCCTGAAGGTTATGGTACATTCAACTCGTTCTCAGAGCTGACAAACCGTGTCTTCCCACTGCCTCTTCCGCCTCTTTCCTCCACCTCCAGGGAAGCTGCATTTCCGTAAGACCAGAAAACCTCCTTCCAATCAGGCACTGATTCATCAATGCTGGAACCTTTCCTGTGATACCATGGGCTCCTGGCTTGTTCAGCAGCCTCAAGTGTGGCAACTTGTCACAGGCCTTTCGAAAATCCAAGTACCCAACATCAACGTAGTCACCTCTCTCTGTCCTGCTTGTTCTTTCTTCAAATAAAAATAGCCGAACATCCTGCTACTAATTCAATAAGCCAGCAACAACCTCCGACAAATAAGAGACCCCGTGAATTTAATGTTTCGAGTTTTTTAATCGTTCACTGATTGAAAACGATTGATGTATGTGCAAAGTAAATGCGATGTCAGGCAAATTCAGCAGCGGGAAATGGTCTCAAATGCAAATGATGGCGCTGCGACCCTGCAATTTGCTTCCAGTAAGTGAAAAATACACTGAAGGAGAAGGGCATCCATATCTCGCTGTCAACTTTGACCGGTTGTTATCTCTGGGAGACGCAATCTCACCACAGTCTCTCCCCATTGCTCAGTACCCGAAGTTTACAACTGCGGGCAACTGTTAAAGATGGCTTTTAAATTGGCCAACTTAAAATCAGTGCAAGCCCAGGCTAAGGGGGCACAATTAAATCGGTAGAAAGGGAATGTCCGCTGATCAAAAGAGAACATTATTCCAAATGCATAATATTTCATCAGAGTTGAGAGCGCCCTTGCTTCTGCTCACTCTGTGTAATAAACCCACAGCGATCTTTGCCCTGAGCTGTCGCTGGAGTTTATAATCTGACAATAAACTGGTCCCAAGGTGAACAATAACTCAAAGCGACGGCACCAGCCGAACGGAACCAGGATACGGGTTATGATTCCTCTCTGGAGCTGGTAAAATGTCGCGCACTGAAGTATTAATTCTAGTTCGGACCACAAGTTAGAAAAACTCATTCAAGCAAGGTGAGTTTTTGTGTGGTTTAACACAAGCGTTGTGGAACAGGGTGTGACGTTACATGCTGAATAGACTGAAGTTCTGGTTTATGAGCGTGTTATCAACTGAACTTTGCTCAGGGTGTGTTCACTTACTGGTAGGGACATAAAATTCAGATACTCGGATTCACTGAAACCAGACCTAGGAGTCCTGCAACAGGTAGGAACATGGACTGTTTTCGGGTATGTTATGGTGTTTTAATAATCCTACTTGTAACGGCAGTACTTCTAATATTTCTACCATATCAATATTACCACTGAAATCGCGCGGCTTTACGGATCTGCGACCTCGATTATTCTGTATGTATTTTCTCAGCGAAGACGAGGTAGATCTGACGGTGATATTTATATTAACAAATAATGTGATAATTCTTACTGGCAAATTCTACACTCAGTAGGCGCTTTACTGTGTACCTACTGTACCTAATAATGTGGCCACTGAATGCATGTCCGGGAGCATCTGCTGCTGTTACCAGTCCGCTTCAATGCTGACCTCTGCTCTGTGTTCGCTGGAACTCGATAAAGATGGGAAGTTGATTGTCTTCGCTGCCATTTAGATGAATGTGAGGAGATTTTATCCGCTGGTGGTTTCATAAATGAATTAAGCTGATGCTGGAGACATCGAACATCACCTGGATTCCGAACAGGAATGTGGGGAACATGTTTGCTGCTGTAAGGGGAAACTGTTTTTTATCCACTGAGGTGGAACTAGTGTCACTTTTCCTCAGAGGAAAAGAGAAGAAGAGTTTTCTGTCAATGTGTTTAATTCGGCAGCTCACAGATCCTCGACAGACAAGGGAGTGAAGTGTTGCAGACGGTCGCAGGGATGTGTCACTGAGATCACGGTCCAGCTGTGATCATAGAGAATGGCGGAACAGGACTGACGGGACGAATGTCCTGTTACTACTTCAATAGACCAGTAGCACATTCTGACAAATAAGAGACCCGGTGTATTTAACATTTGATGTTTTTCCTTCGATCTCAGACGAGGAACGGTAGATGTATTTGTAAAATAAGTGCAATGCCTGCCAAATTGGCCAGCGGGATATGATCATAATTTCATATAACTCTACTTTGCCATGGTAACTTGTTTCCGGTAAGTGAGCAATAATCTGAAGGGGAAGGGCGTTCTTATCTCGCTGTTGACTTTGACCGGTTGTTATCTCTGGGAGATGGTTATCTCGGCACAGTTGCTCCACAATCGGCCCATTACTGTAATGGACCAACTGTGGACTTCTGTTAAAAATTGTTCTCTCTGAACAGGCTGAGCTTCAAGTCAGCTCCAGGCAGCTGGGGAAGACTTAGGGAATTCCCAGTGTTCAAAAGGAAATATATATATATATATATATATAAATGACTCCAAATGCATAATATTTTACAATCGCCCTTCCTTCTGCTCTCTCTGTGCAATAAAACCACAGCGATCTTTGCCCTGAGCTGTACCTGGAGTTTATAACCCGACAATAAACTGCTCCCAAGGCGAACAATAAATCAAAGGGACAACACCAACAGAACCGAACCAGGATACGGGTAGTGCTCCCTCCCTGGAGCAGATCAAATTTTCGAGAGAACGGTAATCATTGCATCGGGCAGTGAAGTCGCACTTTTGGCTCGAACCAAGTCAGAAACGCGTTTTTGCGATTTTCACTGCAAGCGTTGTGGAGCGAGATGCGGTGTTACATGCTGAATAGACTGAAGTTCAGGTTTATGAGCGTGTTATCAACTGAACATTGCTCAGGGTGTGTTCACTTACTGTTCGGGCCAATAAAATTCAGATGCTCGGATTCACTGAAACCAGACTCAGGAGTCCAGCACCGGGTAAGAACAGGGACTGTACTGGGCTGTGTTATGGTGTTTCAATAAGCCCACTTGTCACGGCAAGTATTTCTAGTTTTTCTACCGTATCAATACTATCAGTTGCTGTTCCAGTGGAAGCTGAAACAGGTGAAGATAGATGAGGTTATTGTTATGAGGCGGAACTGGTTTCAAAGGAAAGAGAAGCAGGGTTTTGTTTTTTCAATGTTGTAAATTCCACAGGGCACAGGTTCTGGACAGGCAAGGGAGTGAAGTGTTGCAGGCCGTCGCAGGGACGTGTCTCTGAGTTCTTAGTCCAGCTGTGATCATAGAGAATGGCGGAACAGTATGAGGGAGTGAATGTCCTGTTACTAATTCCACACCCTATGTGGTGGAACTTGTGTGTATTTGGAATTCTCTTCCTGAAAGGAAACGAGAAGCACGGATTATTTTCAGTGAGTTTAATTCCGCAGCGGAGAGATTCTTGACAGGCAAGGGAGAGAGATGTTGCAGACTGTCGCAGGGATGAGTCGCTGAGATCACAGTCCCCTGTCATCATAGAGAATGATGGAACAGGACTGAGGGGGCGAATGCCCTGTTCCTAATTCAACATACCAGCAGCACACTCCGACAGAGATGAAAGGCAGTGAAATTAATCTTTTTACCCATCGTTTTCTGAGGAGGAACGATACAAGTTCTTGTAAAATAAATGCGATGCTGGTGGGTGTATGTGTGAAATAAACGGGTTGTCAGGCAAATTCTCCAGCGGGATATGATGATAATTTCATATGATTGCTACTCTGATGTGGTAACTTGTTTCGAGTAAGTGAGCAATAAGCTGAAGGAGAAGGGCGTCCATATCTCGCTGTTGACTTTGACCGGTAGTTATCTCTGGGAGATGGTTATCTCGGGACAGCTGCTCTCCAGTCGGCCCATTACTGCAATGGTCCAACTGCGGACAACTGTTAAAGATGGCTCGTTATAAACGGGGTGACCTTGAAGTCTGCTCCGGGCAGAGGGGACACAGTTAAATCTGGAGAAAAGGAATGCCTCCTGTTCAAAAGAGATCATTATTCCAAATACATAATATTCCATCAGAGTTGAGAGCGCCCTTCCTTCTGCTGTCTCTGTGCAATAAACCCACAGCGATCTTTGCCCTGAGCTGTCGCTGGAGTTTATAATCTGACAATGAACTGGCCCTAACTGGTACAATAAATTAAAGTGTCGACGCCACCTCAACCGGACCAGGATGCGGGATCTCCAGAGCAGATCAAGTGATCTGGAGAGAGGAAATTACTGCACCGCTTGCAGTATAGTATTAATTCTGGTTCCGGCCACTTGTAAGAGTGACTTGTTCATGGACATTAAGCTTTTATGCGGTTTAGCACAAGCGTTGTGGAACAAAGTGTGGCGTTACATGCTGAATAGACTGAAGTTCAGGTTCATGAGCGTGTTATCAACTGAACATTGCTCAGGGTGTGTTCACTTACTGGTAGTGACATAAAATTCTGATGCTCGGATTCGCTGGATACAGAATCAGGAGTCCAGCATCAGGTTAGGACAGGGTCATAGCGGAAATGCTATGGTGCTTTATTACGCCCACTGGTTGCCCTAGTAATGCTATTGTTTCTATCAGTTCAATATTGTCCTTAGTATTAAAAGTATTCTTAGAGATAGTATTAATAATTATCTGGATAGACAGGATCTGATTAGGAGCAGCCAGCATGGATTGATGCGTGGAATGTCGTGTTTGACAAACCCTATTGAATTTTTTGAAGAGGTTACGAGGAATGTTGACGGGAGTAAGGCAGTGGATGTAGTCTATATGGACTTCAGCAAAGCCTTTGACAAAGTTCCACATGGAAGGTTAGTTAAGAAGGTTCAGTCGTTAGGTATTAATGCTGGAGTAATAAAATGGATTCAACAGTGGCAAGATGGGAGATGCCAGAGAGTAGTGGTGGATAATTGTTTATCGGGATGGAGGCCGGTGACTAGCGGGGTGCCTCAGGGATCTGTTTTGGGCCCAATGTTGTTTGTAATATACATAAATGATCTGGATGATGGGGTAGTAAATTGGATTAATAAGTATGCCGATGATACTAAGGTAAGAGGTGTTGTGGATAACGACGTGGGTTTTCAAAGCTTGCAGGGAGATTTATGCCGGTTAGAAGAATGGGCTGAACGTTGGCAGATGGAGTTTAATGCTGAGAAGTGTGAGGTTCTACATTTTGGCAGGAATAATCCAAATAGAACATACAGGGTAAATGGTAGGGCATTGAGGAATGCAGAGGAACAGAGAGATCTAGGAATAACAGTGCATAGTTCCCTGAAGGTGGTGTCTCATGTAGATAGGGTGGTGAAGAAGGCTTTTGGAAAGCTGGCCTTTATAAATCAAAGCATTGAGTACAGAAGTTGGGATGTAATGATAAAATTGTACAAGGCATTGGTAAGGCCAAATTTAGAATATTGTGTGCAGTTCTGGTCACCGAATTATAGGAAAGATATCAATAAATTTGAGAGAGTGCAGAGACGATTTACCAGGAAGTTACCTGGGTTTCAGCACTTAAGTTACAGAGAAAGGTTGAACAAGTTAGGTCTCTATTCATTGGAGCGTAGAAGGTTGAGGGGGGATTTGATCGAGGTATTTAAAATTTTGAGAGGGATAGATAGAGTTGACGTGAATAGGCTGTTTCCATTGAGAGTAGTGGAGATTCAAACGAGAGGACATGATTTGAGAGTTAGGGGGCAGAAGTTTAAGGGAAACACGAGGGGGTATTTCTTTACTCAGAGAGTGATAGCTGTGTGGAATGAGCTTCTTGTAGAAGTAGTAGAGGCCAGTTCAGTTGTGTCATTTAAGGTAAAATTGGATAGGTATATGGACAGGAAAGGAGTGGAGGGTTATGGGCTGAGTGCGGGTAGGTGGGACTAGGTGAGATTAAGAGTTCGACACGGACTAGGAGGGCAGAGATGGCCTGTTTCCGTGCTGTGATTGTTATCTGGTTATATGGTTACATTACGTGGATTAACGAATATGTGTGCTTTATTCTGTTTGCGTGTTTTTTAACAAATACTTTATATATCTAGAAGTGATATTGAGGATAAAAATTCCTATAATCAATCTAACCGGCAGTTGATAAAGGTATGGAAGTCATTCCACGGTCAACGTCACTTACCTCACATTTATTTCCTCTTCAGATGTTTGGCCTGAATAACAACTGAACCCGTTGAACATATCTGCATGTGTTTGTGCTTTGAGTTGCAAGCAGATGATTAACAGATTCGTATTAATGAGCTGGTATAGAGTTGTACCTAACAAAGAGGCCATTTAGTGCATTTCCCATTTATACAAAACTTCACCCATCTCGAATATGAACACGGATGAGATCTGGGCCTGATTGTTGATGATTTGCATGTTTGTAACAACAGGCTGTCTCTGGCAAGTCAGTGGACAAAACACTGTTATAAGGTAGGGATAATCTGGAGAGAGAGACCCGTCACTGTTCCCTCTGCACTGCGTGTCTGCAGAACCAAAATGCTCCCGCGAACGGAGCCTTTGTTGCAGCGCAGATGGAATTAAACACTGTTGGATAAACGTTTATGGAACCTGAAAGTTTTTTCTTTTTGTACTGCATTTTTATCCTATACTTTATCTAGTAATTAAAATCAATAGAATGTTTGTTTTTTTTTTCTCTTGTCTGTCTTCATCCTTAAATGTCCATAGATGCATTTTACAAAAGAGGACACATCTATGATGTTGTGCTTTTTTCAGGCTGTGTGAAAATTTCCGGCTCAGAGTAATTGTTGATCCATGCAGCGGCAAAAATAGTAATTAGAGGGATCATTGGAGACGAACCACGTTACATACTATGCATATTAATCACGATTGAATATGGTACATTATCGTACTTCCTGTTATAGAGGAGATGTTAAAAGTCAATAGAGTGGACAAAACAGTTTTACCGGGAGCCTCTCTGGTATCCAGGAAATAGTAATGAATAACGCAAGAAAAATTAATAATAATTTCGCCTTGTCCGTGGGAGCGTACAGTGAGGCAAAGACACTCAGGTGCTTAACAATACAGAAATAATTTTGAACAGCGAATAACTAGACGGTCCATTTACTATAAATTCAAGAGCTTTTCGTTTTCGTTTCTCGAAATATGACTATTAATGCCCCGATAATCACTTTTAGTACCGTTTCAGAACACTGTGTGTTGTACCTCCCCCATTATAGGTATGAGCCAGGATTCGATCTGGGCCAAATTACGCAATTAAGCGTTCAGCATATCACGCACCATCCTGCATAATCCCAGTTCTGATACTGGGTCTTCCACAGATGCAATCTGCTGTACCGAGTTTCCAGCAATTTATAAGAGGAAGCAGGAATATGGCATTGAGGCGAAAAAAATATCAGCCATGATTGAATGATGCAGGAGACTCGATGGACTGAATCACTTCATTCTGCTCTGATATCTCATCATGACTGAATGATGAGTCCTTCGTATCCCGTATCAGGATTTGCGACGCGTGAGAGACAATTACAAATTTGTTCAATGAGATCTTTTATATGTCTTCAGCGTTTAAATTTCAGTGAGATTCGCTTTTGAAAAAAAAATGAGCAGAAATATTTTTTTCTCCTTTGTATCGTTAATGTGTTTCATTATCTCTCTGGTTAAAGTTAGACCTGCGGTGAGAGATTTATTGGAAGAAAAGCCGACAGCTGGAAAGAAGCCACGACTGAGACCGAGGGAACAGCGACAAGTGAACCAGCCCGAGGACTGAGAGTACCAACTGAAGAGAACCCTCTGACTCAGAGTTTTCATTGATTCAGTCAGGAGAAAGTCTGGTGAGTCTCATTCACTCGAACACTGGTCCTGTAAACATTACATATCTTTACAAAGGAAGGAACGAAATAGGTGGAATGCCTCGGTCAGAGCAAGTTGCAATCACTCCAGGTCTGGTAATGTGCTTTCAGAAGCCCAGTTCTTTACAGTCACTCACATCCTCTGAGTGTTTGCTCATTTGAAGGTGCTGCATCATCTGAAGTAGCTTTTGGTTAGTTCCGATGTTTCCTTGTTACGTTATAATCATCTTAAAATGCGCTGACAATTTCCTCCCTTTATAAGAAGCCCCAAGTGTGTCGTGTGGCAGTGATTGTAGAAATGTGGAATTACCATGAACTGCAGCAACATTCCCCTGATACCACTGGCTATTGCAATCTGCAGTGATATACTTACCCTCGAATATATCATCGCTTCGGCCTCTGCTGAGAGCAGATCATTTATAAAGCAAAATATCCCAACACTGCATTTTATTCAGTCCTAACTAGCACATGACAACTCATAATTTACATTGACATACCTTGGTCTCATCAAGTACTTTTCTGCTAATTACATTGTCAGAACCTGTGAACGTGACATTAACAGAGTTGGAAATTCAAAGTTATGTTCCCATAGATGTTGTGCGCGGGACTTCAGCAAAGCATTTGACAAGGTGTCACATGGCAGCTTGGTCTCGATGATTAGGTCCCATGCTGTCCGGAGAGAGCAAATTGGATGTATTCAAAATTAGCTTCAAGGTAGCAAGCAAAGAGTGCTGGTTGAAGATTTCTCCTCGCAATGGAGGCGAGTAATTAGCGGTGTGCCGTGAGGCTACAAGTTGGGACCTTTGATATTCGTTATTTTATAGCAATGATTTGGATGCGGTTGCACAAGGATTACTTGTGCAGAATGCACAACATTAGCAGTTGCTGTTCACAGAGAAGATTATCCTAGCATCTAGGGGATCTAAATGGACAGGAGCTGGTAAAGAGATTGCAAACCCTATCTGATCAGCAGCGGATTCATGCAGATGTTGGGGATCATGTGGATGAAACAGCCAGAGGAAGTGGATGAGGCAGGTGCAGTTCCATAAATCAAAAAGCAGTTGGGGTGTGTAGATGGAGTGAAGAGGCCAGGAGGGAGATGGCGCCATCACAGGAAATTGTGACCATCTCAGTGGGCACTGTGGTTGGCATTGTCTCGTTGGGCCGAACGCTCTAAATTTGGACTTTATTGCTCTGTGACTCTGTCAGCAGATGCGCCAGGTATCAGTGGACAGATATGGTGTGGACGTGGTTACTAACAGGGAAGGTTTGGTCCCAATGCCAAATGCTACAGGGGATGGAAAAACTGTCATATTTGCAAAGTAGTCGTACTCTCTGACTAAAAGTCTGCTTGTTGTGAAATTTAGAGCATCACCAGCAGGTGGAGCTGTCCTGCAGAGCGACCAAAGTGTGAACAAGACGACGACAATCAACAATCGCCAGTCAGAATCAGAATGGACAAAGGTATGATCAGAGGGATCTTTGAATTAATCTTTTGTCGCGTTTGTACACAATAGTTCAGATGAAAAAAAAAGCTGACAGAGGTGTTAACAGTGCATAGAAAGCAGTGTCATTTATCCCACTGGTAAAGCGGCCTTGAGTAATTGATCAACACAACAGTTCCAGCGCAGGGACCTGACACCAGTAATGGTCGAATCACTCCGCTCACCACACAAACCTTCAGCTGAGTGAAAGGAGCAGGGACTCCTGAATCAGGTGGTCGTGAGTGAAACACAGACAGGAATGTGACAGCGATCTTGTGGTTTATGTGAATGTTCAGGGTCAGGGTCCATTTCACCTCCAGACAAGCCCTGATATGTAAGACATCCTCAACTTTCACTTATAAAATTCAGAACCAGATGATAGGAGCATTTCCGGTATTTCAGAGATTCCATGATAATACAGCATTTCAGGTTTTGGAAGGAAAGCTAACAACTCCCCCCTGGTTTTTCTTGCCTGCTACGCAAAGGAGGAGGGGTGTCACCGAAATCTGTTTTCTGTAGCGGAGTGGAGATCATTGCCGGTGCTGGGAATGGCTGAGGAACAGGAGGCAGCTCATTGTAGATACATTTCTGGTCTGCTTCGGAGTTTTAACACCCCAGTGAATGTCTGGGCTGTGGAGAAATGGTGAACCTGAGTTTCTAAGTATTTCCCTCTTGATGCGATCTTCTACCTGAATTTAAATTCCCAGGATCTTGGCTGGGAAATCCGGCATACCCAATGACCAAATGTCTGTGTCACCTGTAGACATTGTGATTGTGCTCAAATCTGAGATTCCAGCTGGAATAAAAACGATGCTGCAGCCTGGAAACGGATCGTTCGGCCCATATAATTCAAGCTGATCTAGATTTCCCATTTTCCTGCAGTTTGCCCAAACTTCCCTCGTAAACTTCCACTCCCCTTTTTCCTGCCCACATGCTCTCCATTTTGTAATTTTATTTGTGATTGTGGCCTCTTCCGGATGAATGCAATTTATATCCATCAGCCACCACGTGAAAAAGTGCCCCTTTGGTCCCTTTTAAATCTCTGCCCTCGAGTCTCAGACTCCCCTACGCGGGGAAAAAGACTGTGACCATCTACCCTATCTGCACCCCTTATTACTGTGTGTGTGTGTGTGTGTGTGTGTGTGTGTGTGTGTGTGTGTGTGTGTGTGTGTGTGTGTGTGTGTGTGTTTGTGTTTGTGTGTAGGTGTATGTGTAAGATTACCCTTCAAGCTCCTGAGCTCCAGGGCAAGCTGTCCCAGCCCAACCATACAACACAAAAAACAACACCCTAGCCCAGTACCGTAGTGTTCATTCTTCACTTCACACTTTCCAGCTTCATCACCTCCATCCTATAGATTAGCAACTGCAACTACACACAAAGCTCTATAACCAAGACTTTGCCAATGAACTGCATAGTTGTTACATGATGATCAGCAGGTGGGGGAGAAGATGGCAACCAGTGGAGAGGACAGCATAGATCGCAAGGGAATGTTCAGCCTGCGACCCGGGGACTGGACAACGTGTGTCTCAAGGGAATGGTCAGTCGGTGACCAAGGGGACTCCAGTCCCCTTGTCCAGTCTCCAGCTCCTCGTGTGACAAAGCAACTGGAGAATGTGTGATCCAGCAGACTGGACCATGTGTAATCCCGTTGCTGGTCTTTGTGTGACACAGACTACTGGACAGTTAGTGACCGAGGGAGATTTTAGCTTGTGGAAGATAATCACAGTGATATTTCCCAGTATCACCGGACACAGGTGCATCCCGTGGTCATCCGTGCGTTCAACTGCTGTGATTAGTATTACTGTGCCTATCCTGCTATTTTACTGGGAGTAAATGTGTCCGGTCACCGGCTTATCAGGATGATCACCTGACAGGATGTACGGTTCACATTCGGGGAAATGTGTGCGCCTGGATGGAGAGAGTAACTCCGGGAAGCGAATATTACCAACAGTCCCAACTTTTATGCCCATCCAAATTTAAATATGTGAATGGGTCGTATGGGGGATAGACTGGCTTATATTAAATTTGGTCCTTCTATTACGTAATGCCTAGAACATTGTTGGGTGGGCTTTAAGGCAAGTGTTAGATTCAAGTCAAGTCAAGTCACTTTTATATTGCCATTTCAACCATAACTGCTGATACAGTACATAGTGAAAATGAGTCGTTTTTCAGGACCATGGTGTTAGATGACATATTACACAAACTAGACTGAACTACATAAAAAAACACAACAGAGGAAAAGAAAAAAAAACACACAACATCTACACTAAACTACACACCTATCTAGGACTGCATAAAGTGCACAAAACAGTGCAGACATTACAATAAATAATATACGTGACAATAGGGCAGTAAGGTGTCATGCCAGGCTCTGGGTATTGAGGAGTCTGATAGCTTGGGGGAAGCAACTGTTATTTGGTCTGGCCGTGAGAGGCCCAATGCTTCGGTGCATTTTCTCAGATGGCAGGAGGGAGAAGAGATTGTTTGAGGGGTGCATGGATCCTTTATAATGCTGCTGGCTTTACGGATGCAGCGTGTGGTGTAAATGTCCGTAATGGTGGGAAGAGAGACCCTGATGATTTTCTCAGCTGACCTCACTATACGCTGCAGAGTCTTGCGATCGGAGACGGTTCAATTTCCGAACCAGGCAGTGGTGCAGCTGCTCAGGATGCTCTCAATACAACCCCTGTAGAATGTGATGAAGATGGGGGGGTGTAGGAGATGGACTTTCCTCAGCCTTCGCAGAAAGTAGAGACGCTGCTGGGCTTTCTTTGCTATGGAGATGGTGTTGAGGGACCAGGTGAGATTCTCCGCCAGGTGAACACCAAGACATTTGTTGCTCTTAACGATCTCTACTGAGGAGCCGCCGATGTTCAGCGGGGAGTGGTCGCTCCGTGCCCCCCTGAAGTCAACAACCATCTCTTTTGTTTTGTTCACATTGAGAGACAGTTTGCTGGCTCTGCACCAGTCCGTTAGCTGCTGCACCTCCTCTCTGTAAGCTGACTCGTCGTTCTTGCTGTGTGTTGCAGCACAGTCGTGGGTCAGCAGAGTGAACAGCAGTGGTCTGTGCACACAGCCGGAGGGGGAATCCGTGCTCAGTGTGATGGTGTTGGAGATGGAGAATTAATTCAGTTTTGTATCTGTTGGCAGGTTCAAGACACGGTTTTTTTGTTGAGTTGGGTGAGAGCGGTGGAGACGAGGGATATCTGAGTTCAAGCTTACATTTTCCTTTTTATATTCACAGAGCCAGAGTTTACAATCTCCGACCTCCTGGCACAAGGGGAGGAATATCGACTGTACCAACTGACAAAGTTCTACAGGGACAGACTCAAACAAGCAATTGAAGAAAAGGTTGAGAGACTGGGTTGGATGTTGACAAAGGAGGGACATTTCAGTAGAGAAGAAAATGAGGTGAGTGCAGTTCGTGCATTGTCACTGATCTGCTGGTATCAGAGGGAATAGTGATCAACATTAATCTCCTGCATGTTTTAGGAGATCAACTTGGGAATGGAGACTTTGATCTCTGACTTGCCTCTCGCAGATCTGGTTTCAGTTTTTAAGGTGGGGAGCACTGGGAACTGCAGGTTTAGCATCACCTTTTCCTGTATCACCTGCTGTATTTATCAGTGTGAAGTAAGAGCAGTGGCTGCATATCTGGACTTCCAAAAGGCATTCGGTCTGAAACTAATTTCAAATCTTGGCTGAACCGGCGGGTAGCTTCACCTCATCTCATTAATACAGGATGAGTATTAAACTGTCAATTGGGCCAACCGGCTTCACTGCGGTACCTGGGGGAGGGAAACCAGCTAACCATAGCTTGTCTTGGCTCCGTGAGTTCCCAAACAATGTGTGGCTGACTTGTCATAGTCACAGCAAAGTACAGTACAGAAACAGGCCTTTTGGCCCATCTATTCCATGCCAGACCACAGAATCCACTTATTCCCATTGACCTGCACCGGGCCATGGCGCTCTATACGCTCATTACGCAAGCATCTATTCAGAATTCTCTTCAGCACTTGCACTACTTGCCCTGCTAGCTAGTTTTGCACTCTCATCACCCTCTGAGTAAACCGGTTTCACCTTTGTACCCTTTGAACTTTTCACTTTTCACCTTTTACTGATAACCTCTTGTTGTAGGACCTCTTTACCTCAGTACAAAATGCCTGCTTGCATTTATCCTACCTATGTCCCAATGTAATTGTGTACACTTCTATCAAATCTCCGCTCAGTCTTTCATGTTCCAATGAATAAAGTCCTAATCAGTTCACTCTTTTCTTATAATTTAGGTCTTCCAGTCCAGGTAACATCCTTGTAATGATTTTTTTTTCTGTACTCTTTCAAACTTATTTCCATCTGTCCTGCAGTTAGGTGTGCAGAACTGCACATAATATCCAAATGAGGCCTCTCCAACGTCTTATACAACATCATATCGTACACGATATTTTCATTTACCAAGGTTAATGCGCTAACAAACTTTCTTTCAGAGCCTATCAACATTTGATGCCACTTTCAATTAATTATGTACCTGTATTCCCGATCACTTTGTTCTACCAGTCTCTCTGTAAGATCTACCCTGATCGGTCCATCCAAAGTGCAACATCTTGCACCTGTCTGCATTAAATTGAATCGGCCTCTTTTAAGTCCATTCTTCAGTTGGTCCAGACCTCACTGAAAGCTCGTGTAATCTTCCTCTTTGTCCACTGCTCCTTCCCAATGTTGGAGTCATCAGCAAATTTGCTGATGCTCTTAACCGTAATTTCATCCAGATCATTGATATAGATGACAAACAACAACAGGCACAGCACCGATCCCCGTGACACTGCACGAGATACAGGCACCGAACAGAAATGCAACAGTCTATAGTGACACTCCGGATTATTTACAAAAAGTTAGTGTTTAATCCAGTTTACTACTTTTTCTTGAATGCTAAGCAACTGAATCTTCTAGACCGACCTCCTATACGGGCCCTTGTAAAATACCGTGCTGAAGTCCATGTAGACAATATCCACAACCTTGCCTTCATCCCTTTTCCTGGTAACTTCCTCGATAAACTCTGAGATTGATTGGATGTGAAAGATCACGCACAAAGCTGATATCTTATGACCAGAAACATCAATAGTTTGATTTAAAAGAGCAGAAGAAAGCACAAAACATAAAATAAATCTGGTGACTTGCTGATAACCCATGATCCCAAAAAATCAACAGGTTGTCCTGAAAGGGAAGAAGTTCAATAGGATTTCCTGAAAGGGAATGGGCAAACAAAAAAAAAATCTGCTAACTTTCTGAATATCTGACTAATGAGAGACAGGGACACAGCATTTCAGGTCACTCTCCTTGGAGCTCACAAACAGTGATTGTCTTGTCCGAGATCTGACCTATTCAGCCATGAGTGGTATTAGAAAATCAAGTGTGTTACACCAGTGAGTAACTCTGTTCTCGTTGGGATTCATTGGCTCTGTCTGTAATGAATCACACAAGCATTATTCAAACACAGGCAAGAGGTAATCTGTAAATATGATGCTGATCTATAAATTCATCATCTGGAGACGTCTGCTTTACTGGTTAAATTTCTTTCACAACTGTAACTCCTCAGACCTGGTAGCAGTGAAACTGAAGGATTATTTTACAGTGCAGTGGGCCATCAGGGAAGTTTGCTGATTTATTTCAGTACAGCACAGTACAGGCCCTTCGGCCCACAATGTTGTGCTTACCCTTAAACGCTGCCTCTCTTATTTCTCAGAGCAATATCCTAAGCCCATCCATAGTCAGTTACCTTAATCCTATCATAGGTGTATGTTGCTTGAAGACTATTCAATATTTAATTCATAATTCCTCAGTTAATCAGGAAACCCATGCCTGCATTCAGGAAGTCATTACCATTTTACGGTATGAGTGCCAGGCAGTAACCATCTCCATTATAAGATAGCCGCACTGACATTTCTTTGTCTTCTTTTGTCTTTATACATCATGAGACCATAAGGCATCAGAGCACAATTGGCCATTAGGCCTATCAATTCTGCTCCCCCATTACATCATGAGTCATTTACTATCCCTCTCAACCCCATTCTCCTGCCTTCTCCCAGTGAACTTTGCTCACCTGACCCGTCAAGAAGATACCAACCTCTGTTTTAAATATCCTCAATGACCTGGTCTCCACAGCTGTCAGTTCCAATGGATTCTGCAGTTTCACTACTCCTCAGCTAAATAATATCCTCATTTCTGTTCCAAATGGACTTCCCTCTAATCTGAGGCTGTTCCGTCTGGTTATAAACTCCGCCACCTAGAAACATCATCTCCACATCCTCTCAATGTCTTCCGATATTCCACAGGTTACAATTAGATTCCCCCTCATCCTCTCACACTCCGGCTATTACCAGTGCATCCAGGATCCATTCCCATCAAAATCTGGTTTAATATCACAGGTTCTGTTCGTTTAGATTCCTCTCTGGATTTTTCACAATGCCATCACACATTTTCTCCGATCAGGGGATCAAAATATGCGAGTGCGGTCTGGCCAGTGCTTGTTCTTATATTCTGATCCTCTCGAAGTGAATGCTAGCATTGTATTTGCCTTTCCGAACACAGAATCAAACTGCACGGAATCCTGCACCGGATCTCCAGAGATTCTTTACAACTCCGATTTCTGAATTTTCTCCCAGATTCAAAAATAGTCTCCGTCTTCATTATTTCTGCTAAACTATATGGCCATGTACCTCACTATACTACATTCCAATTGCCACTGATGTGTCCATTTCTTCATAGGTCCATGTCCTCCAGCGAAATCCCTGCTTCCTCAACACGTCCCCTCCCTCCCCATATCTTCGTAATGCCTACAATAACGGCCATAAAGCCTACAAATCATTGACATAACGGAAAAAGAAACTGTCCCAAAACCAACCACTGCAGAACACCTCTGGTCACCAACATTCGACCAGAGAAAGCCCTATGTGTTCCCATTCTGTGCTTCCTGGCAGTCAGACAAATCTTGCCCTCACCTTTGCTTTTGTGCTGCTTTGACTACCTCGTCAGCCACGGTTGATCATCCTCTCTTTAGAATAATTCTTCATCATTGTGATTGTTTGTCCTCCGAGAAACTTCAGCCATTCCTGCTCTGCCATTGTCCCCGTTATTGTCACTTCCGAATTTATTATTGCCCAGCTCCTCTCTCATGCTGAGGTAATTCCTTTATTCTCGTGTCGCACTGATACCTCTAAATTTACTTTCTCCCTTTCAACCTGCTGGCTGAGTTTTGCTATTTTATGATCACTGCCTCTTAAGGGTTTATTCAGCTGAAGCTCCCTAATCAAATCTGGTTCAATTCACAACACAGAATCCAGATCCGCCTTTCCTGTAGTGGGCTCAACCATAGGCTTCTCTCAAAATTTGGAAGTTGTAATCCTCCTAGATCAAATTTCCATGTCAATTTTTCCAACGATATTCTGGACATCTTACCTTTCCAGAGGAATTTCCTCAGATATTTGTTTAACTCTTGAAAAAACTTCTGGGGTAATTGTATTGGTAATGATTGAAATAAATATTGTAATCTAGGGAATATATTCATTTTTATAATATTTACTCTACCTACTAATGTTATTGGTAATGCCATCCATTTTTCAAGATCTTCCTGAATGTTTTTCAAAAGTGGTAATAATTTAATTTGTATAAGTTTTTTATATCATTATCAACTCTTATACCTAAATATTTTATACCATTTGCTGGCCATCTAAATTGAGTTATTAATCGACATTGATTATAATCTCCTTTAGTAAGAGGTAAAATTTCACTTTTATCCCAATTTATTTTATAACCCGATATTTTAAGAATTATTATAAAGCAAATCAACTTAGATTTATTGCATCTTTTTTCGAGAAAGATAAACCGGCATGGATTAGAATAGAATTAGATAAAATAGGAGAAAATGTACCAGAAGATTTTATATACAAATGGGAATCTAAATGGATACGGGAAAAGAAAGAATCTCCTATATTAAAACATTTGATTGATTTATGGAATAAGATAAATGTTGATGATGAGATAAAAAAATCTTTATTAGCAAAGAGATCTTTAATTCAAAATAGACTTATTCCTTTTACAATGGACAATCAACTTTTATATAATTGGATTCAAAATGGGATTAGATATATAGGGAATTGTTTTGAAGGAGGTATATTAATGTCATTTGAACAATTAAAGAATAAATATAAAATATCAAACAACACTTTATTTTGTTACTTTCAATTAAGGGCTTATTTAAGAGAAAAATTAGGTCAAACAATGTTATTGCCGAAATCTAATGAAATAGAAATTTTAATTCAAAAAGGAAATATCAAAAAATTTATATCTTGCATGTATAATTTGATTCAAAGACAGGTAATTAAGCAAGGAGTCCATAAGTCAAGACAAAAATGGGAAAGTGATTTGAATATTAAAATTGAAGAAACAAATTGGTCAAGACTATGTCTTGACAGTATGACAAATACAATAAATGTTCGGTTAAGATTAGTGCAGTATAATTTTCTACATCAATTATATATTACACCACAAAAAATAAAAAAAATTAATCCAAATTTATCGGATCAGTGTTTCCGATGTAACCAGGAAACTGGTACTTTTTTACATTCGACATGGTCTTGCTCTAAAATTCAACCTTTTTGGACAAATTTAAGACTTTTACTGGAACAAATTACAGGAACACAATTTCCTCATAATCCAATATTATTTTTACTAGGTGATATTGAAGGGATAAAACCGAAACTCAAACTAAATAAGTATCAGAAAGAATTTATAAAAATTGCACTGGCAGTAGCCAAAAAAGCTATTGCAGTTACTTGGAAATCGGATACACATTTAAGTATAGATTCTTGGAAGAAAGAAATCTATGGTTGTATTCCATTAGAAAAAATACTTATAATTTAAGAGATAAATATGAAACATTTTTGAAAATTTGGAGCCCTTATTTACAAAAGACAGGATTAAATATATAGATGCTTTGAAGATGAAACAATTGGTTATTAGGGGAAAGAAATAAATATACATATTAAAATTATTACGAATTCCATGGAGCATGTGGAGATCTTCCAACCACCAGGCATTCATTCATTCATTCATTCATTCATTCATTCATTCATTCATTCATTCATTCATTCTTTCTTTCTTTCTTTCTTTCTTTCTTTCTTTCTTTCTTTCTTTCTTTCTTTCTTTCTTTCTTTTTTTTCTATAGGGCAGTTAGGGGGGAGGGGTTAAGGGGAGGGGGTATGGGTTATATACATTGTTTTTTCATACTTTGTAATCATTTAAAAATGCAATAAAAAAAGTTTTAAAAAAAACCATAGGCTTCTCTCAAAAGCCATCTCATAGGCATTCTACAAATTCCCTCACTTGGGATTCAGCACTGAACTGATATTCCAAAGCTACCTGCATATTGAAACTCCCCGTGAGAATTTTAGCATTGACTTTTTTGAATGACTCTTCTCTCCCCCGTTGTAATTTGTAGCCCACATCCTGGCTACTGTTAACATGCCTGTATATAATTTCCATCAGGGTCATTTTACCTACGCAGTTACTTAACATCCACATCGTCTAATCCGACATCACCTCTTTCTCAGGACTTTTCATTTTTAATGACAGCAGCTTCGACCCAACACTTTCACCTACCTGCGTATCCTTTCGATTAAATATTTATCCTTGGATTTAAGCACCCAACTATAAACTTTTGTCAGCCACGATTCAGTGATGCCCGCCATCCATTTGTTTTTGCTCTCTCTCTCCCCTCTCTCCCGTTCTTGTTGTCACATCTTGTTGATGTAATGCTGCACATTGACAGATCGAGGAAATTAATCCATTGCATCTACTGCAGGGTGTCAGGAAATCCTTATTCTTACACACTATTGATTTAGAATTTCCTTCAGTTATTGTTTCTCTGTTAATGACTGAACCCAGAGAGGATGAGGCAGCAGCCCAGTGACTGCATCTGTTCTGAAGCTACGGGGGCCATGAACAGATACTTTCCTGCACATTCTCCATGTATGTCTGTCTGCTCCACAATAAATTCATTGTTTCCTTTTGTAGAAAGTCACTGAACTGACAGAGAAGGGAAACCGGGCAGAGAGTTCCAGACTCTTCCTCAGTCTGGTGAATGGCAAAGGCTCCCGGGCCCGGAGGGCGATGTGGGAATCCTTTCTGATGTGGAGGACTGAGTTACCGAAGTTGGACAGAATACTGAGGGAAATACAGGAACTCGGTATGTTAAAACCACGCACTGAACACAAAGGCACATTGAGATAAACATTTTAGTTATTTTAATTATTTTAGCTCTGTTTCCATGGATTTTTTTTCATATTTAAACAGGTCCTGATCCACAAGAATACTTCAACATCGGCCAAGGTTTATCTGAATTACCCACTCAGCTGATAGGTGAGTGATGAAATGCACAGTTCAAACCACATCTCAAGTGTTAGTCTGTGACTTGGCAAAACCTGGGAATCAAAGTTCGCCATTAATCATTCACTGATCTCTGGATTTTAGTAACAGTTCAACGAGTGTCTCTTTGCAGCCTGAATATTCTACAATATATTTTTCTATTAATCCAGCTGTTGGTTCTGCTGAAGCCTTCACTCCAGGTCCTAACGCTCTGGGAATCCCAACACACCTTAGGCAGACTCCTGATGCACTGTATGACCCAGTCCAGGTGACTTTTCTATCTTCAGAACTTTAATCTTTCAAGCCCCTTTTCCTTTGTAATAGCACTACATGCAATTCTGTTCGCTGATGTTCTTTACCTTTTGGAATTCTGCCAGTGACTTGCACAGAGTTTGTCTGGCATTTCCTTTTCACCCGTTACTGCAACTACAACAGCAGTTTCTAGTGGTGCGATATCGACCCTCTCCCTTTTTTCACTCTTTATATAACCGGGAAAGAAAAAAATATACTTTGGTATCCTTTCTTATATTATTGACCATTGGTGCCTGGGAAACAGGCTCCAGCAATCCACCTTATCTCTGCCTCTCATAATTCATTAGACCTCTATCCTTCTACGCTCCAAAGAGAAAAGTCCCAGCTCTGCTAACCTTGCTTCACATGACTTGTTCTCCAAACCAGGCGACATCCTGGTAAATCTCCTCTGCACCCTCTCCATAGCTTCCACATCCTTCCTATAATGAGGTGACCGGAATTGAACACAATACTCTAAGTGCGGTCTCACCAGAGATTTGTAAATTTGCATCTTGGCCTCTCTACTCTTGAACTCAATCCCCCAATTAATGAAGCCTAACATCCCATAGGAGTTCTTAACTATCCTGTCAACCCGTGCAGCGATCTTAAGGGATGTATGGATTTGAACCCCTAGGTCCCTCTGTTCATCCACACTCTTAAGTAACCAACAATTAAACTTGTACTCAACATTCTGGTTTGTCCTTCCAAAATGCATCACCTCACACTTATCCGGATTGAACCCCATCTGCCACTTTTCTGCCCAAATCTGCACCGTCTATATCCTCTTGTAACCTTCGACAACCTACAGCTC
Source organism: Hypanus sabinus (assembly GCF_030144855.1). Classification (NCBI taxonomy): domain Eukaryota; kingdom Metazoa; phylum Chordata; class Chondrichthyes; order Myliobatiformes; family Dasyatidae; genus Hypanus; species Hypanus sabinus. The sequence goes on from NW_026781784.1 coordinate 48,791, forward strand.
CATCCACAACTCCTCCAATCTTCATGTCATCCACAAATTTACTCACCCATTCTTTCTCCTCTACATCCAGGTCATTTATAAAAATCACAAATAGAAGGGGCCCCAGGACAGATCCCTGCGGCACTCCACTAGTCACAGACCTCCAGGCAGAATACTTTCCTTCCACTACTACCCTCTGCTTTTTTCCTGTAAGCCAATTATTTATCCAAACAGCCAAGGTTCCACCTATCCCGTGCCTCATGACTTTCTGGATGAGTCTCTCGTGAGTGTCTCCATGTCGACCACATTTACTACCGTACCTTCATCAATTGCTTTTTGTTACCTCTTCAAAAAACTCAATTAGCCTCGTGAGGCACGACCTTCCCTTCACAAAGCCATGTTGACTCAGACAGTAAATTCCAGGCACCCACAACTATGTTAAAAAACTACTCACAATTGTTGTAAATTTACCCCATCTCACCTTAACCAAATGCCCTCTGGTACCAGACACCAGTCATATGTAAAAATAAAACAACAAAATATAGGCTGTCGACCAAACTCTCATCTCTCAAACTTGTACACCTCTGTCAGATCTCTATTTTAACTCCAGAATAAACAAACCAAGTTTATCGAACTTCTACTTGTAGCACATGTCACCGACTCCAGGCAAGATCCTGATGAACCTGTTCTGCACCCTCTCCAATCCTTCCAAGAGCTGGACAATCAGAAGTGAACACAAGACTCCCGATGTTCACTAAAACCATAAGACCTAGTAGCAGAACTAAGCCATTCGGCTCAGTGAATTTATTCTTCAATTCCTCTCTACCCCATTTTCCCAGTAAACGTTGACATTCTTCATAATCAGGAACATATCGAGCTGCATGTTAAATATATTCAATCAAGTGCCTCACTCAGCCGTCTATGACAATAACTTCACAGATTCACCACCCGGCTGCCAAGAAATTTCTCCCAGTTTGTGTCCCCGGCAGCCAGGACAATTCCCCACAGTTCTCAAGCATGTCAATATTCTGTATGAGCCTCCCATGTGGAACTTTGTCAAACACTCTACCAATATACAAGTAGACAATATCCATGTGTAACTGCATCCATCACCTTTGTCACCTCCTGGAGGAGCTCAATCAAGCTGGCAAGACACAAACCCGAACCAAAGCCTTGCTACTGAACCCCAAACCGCCTCATATATCCTCTCTGTCATACTCCCATGGGGGAGAACATATAAAAGGCTGAAGGTATATACCACCAGCCTCAAAGACAGCTTTTTTCTGCATTTATAAGACTGCTAAATGGTCACCTACTATGTTATTATTGGCTCTTAACAATAATAAGACAATTTTATATCGAAAATGATAGCATCGTACATCTCATAACTAATAACAACTCAGATAACAACTTCGATAATCACAATATACTCACAGGAGAGCAGACAGAATACTGTTTGGGTTTGAACAACAGATAACAGATTATGTAATTCTATTTCAAACACTGTGGAAAGCAGAAAACTTACAGTGTTATATTGTCAATTAAAAAAACACATCTGATTCTGTTCCTCGTGTGTTTAAGAGAAGTTCCAAATATATATAAAATTCATACAATGCTTGTGAAATTTCTAGAACTGATGAAGCATTCGCATAAAATAATCGTCCTATTAACAACCACAGAGGAACAACGACCACTATCAAAATAAATGGAGGGGTTTTCCAGAGCGACTCACTAAGCCCACTGTGGTTTTGTCTGGTTTTAAGCCCACTCATAATTTACTGAAACAGACAAAAATCAGGTATCTAATCAGAAAAAAATACAAATTTTACCTTGACACAGCTATACATTGAGGATTTGAAATTATTTGCTCTTGCATCAGTAAAGCTGAAACAAACATTTCAAATACTGGAACTAATTTCCAAATATATAAGCATGAACTTCAGACTAGGAAAGTACAGAACATGATTAAACATAAAGAAAGGTGCAATAGAGCCGGTAGAATATCAAACAGAGCATCGGGATGCAATGCAACAGAATATGAAACGGATATTTAGGATATCAATAAGCAAAGAAAATAGATCATCGTGTGATAAAGGAAAACCTTCTAACAAAATTTACTTCAAGGCTGAAGAAAATCTGAATTTACTGCTTGGCTGAACAAACTTTGAATTTACATCAAGGATCAAGAAAATCTGCCAAACAGAGCTGAACAGTAAAAATATAACGAAGGTAGTAAACACTCACTGTGCCCATTTTGATGTGTAATTTTGGTAAATTATCCTGCTCTGAAACAGATCTGGAAAATATGCAAAAAAATAAGAATTTAAATAACAATTTCTGGAAAACACCATGTGCACTGGAGTGCACTTGGATTGATATCAATGAGGACAGTATGAGGATGATGAATAACAGATCTAAAAAAAATGAGACAGCAGCCAGATAAAAATTTTCAGGATCAGGGTTAATATCATGGACACATGTCGTGAAAGTTGTTTTTCTGCGCCATCAGCACGATTACAGTAAAGTGTGTGCAGTGAGTCTGTATTTATGTACACAATTGTGGAAATAGAATTGTATCAGCGTGAATTAATCAGTCTGATGGCCTGGTGGAAGAAGCTGTACCGGAGCCTGTTGGTCCTGGCTATTAAGCTGTGGTACCATTTCCCGAATGGTAGCAGCTGGAACAGTTTGTGCTTGGTGAGACTTGGGTCCAGAATGATCCTTCGGGCCCTTTTTACCCCGTCCGAAATGACCTTAGTAGTAGGAGGTTCACATCTACAGATGCACTGGGCTGTCCGCACCACTCTCTGCAGAGTACTGCAATTGAGAGAAGTACAGTTCCCATATCAGGCAGTGATGCAGCCAGTCAGGATACACAAAATGGTGCCCTTATAGAAAATCGTTTGCATTTAGGGGCCCATCCCAACGTCCTCAACCATCTCACCGAACTGTTTTTCTGTTTTTTTTTGTTCAGATGAGAGAATATGCCAGGCAGGATGTCGGAATGCTCCTCTTGCAGGATGTGGGAAGTCAGGGAGACCTCCAGTGTTCCTGACAATGATCCCTGCAAGAAGTGCATCCAGCTGCAGCTCCTAACATAGCGCTTTAGGGAACTGGAGCAGGAGCTGGATGACCTCCGGATCATTCGGGAGACTGAGCAGGTTATAGATAGTAGCTTCCAGGAGGTAGTTACACCTAAGGAACAGGGCACAGGTAATTGGATTACCGTCAGTTGAGTGAAGGGGGAAGGGCAGTTAATGCAGGGTTCTTTTGTGGCCATTCCACTCCAAAATATGTATACCAATTTGGATACCGTTGGGGGGCGTGGGGAGGATGGCTTACCTGGGACAAGCTGCGGCAGCCAGATCTCTGGCACTGAGTCTGGTTCTGCAGTGCAGAACGGAGGGAGGAGGAAGAGGAGAGCGGTAGTGATAGGGGATTCCAGAGTCAGGGGTACAGACAGGAGATACTGTGGTTGTGACAGAGACTCCCGGATGGTTTGTTGCCTCCAGGGTGCCATGGTCAGGGATATCTCTGATCGCGTGCATAGCATTCTGAGGTGGGAGGGTGATCAGCCAGATGTCGTGGTACACATCGGTACCAATGACATAGGTAGAAATAGTCAGGATGTCCTGAAGAGTGAGGACAGAGAGCTTGGTAGGAAATTGAAAAACAGGAGATAGAGGGTAGTAATCTTCGGATTGCTGCCTGGATCACGTGCCAGTGAGGGTAAGAGTGCGATGCTCTGGCAGATGAACACGTGGCTGAGAAACTGGTGTAGGGGGCAGGGTTTCAGATTTCTAGATCATCGGGACCTCTTCAGGGGCAGGTGGGACCTGTACAAGAGAGACGGGTTACACATGAACTACAAGGACACCAATACACTTGCAGGGAGGTTTGCTAGTTTTATTGGGGAGGGTTTAAACTAGATGGGAACTAGAGTGCCAGAGTCGATAGTGGAACGGGGGTAAAAATAAATGATGTTGGTAGTTCATGCAAAGTCACAAATAGCAAGGTTGTGTGTGTTGGTAATAATCTTCTGAGGTGTGTCTATTTCAATGCGAGGAGTATTGTGGGAAAGGCAGATGAGCTGAGGGCCTGGATTGACACATGGAGTTATGACATCATAGCCATTACTGAACCTTGGCTACAGGAGGGGCAGGACTGGCAGCTCAGTGTTCCAGGGTTCCGATGTTTCAGACGTGATAGAGACAGAGGGATGAAGGGTGGGTGGTGGGAAAATATTACAGCAGTGATTCAGCAGGACAGATTAGATGGCTTGTCTACTGAGGCCATATGGGTGGAGTTGAGAAACAGGCAGGTATGACCACATTAATAGGGTTGTATTATGGGCTACCCAATAGTCAGAGAGAATTGGAGGAGCAAATCTGCAGAGAGATAACAGACAACTGCAGGAGACAGAAATTTTAATTTTCCACACAAGTATTGGGACTCCCATACTGTTAAACGTCTAGATGGGTTAGAGTTTGTAAAATGTGTTCAGGAACGTTTTCTAAAACAATATATAGATGTACCAACGAGGGAAGATGCAATATTAGATCTCCTATTAGGAAATGGGTTAGGGCAGGTGACGGAAGTGTGCGTAGGGGAGCACATTCGTTCCAGTGATCATAACGTCATTAGTTTCAACTTGATCATGGATAAAGATAGATCTGGTCCTCGGCTTGACGTTCTAAACCTGAAAAGGGCCAAATTTGAAGAAATGAGAAGGGATCTAAAAATCGTAGATTGGGACAGGTTGTGATTGTGATTGGTAAGTGGGAGACCTTCAAAGGAGAAATTTTGAGAGTGCAGAGTTTGTATGTTCCTGTCAGGGTTGAAGACAAAATGAATAAGAATAAGGAGCCTTGGCTATCGAGGGATATTGGAACTCTGATAAAGAAGAAGAGAGATGTATAACATGTATAGGCAACAGGGAGGAAATAAGATGCTTGAGGAGTATAAAAAGAGTAAGAAAATACTTAAAAAAGAAATCAGGAGGGCTAAAAGAGGACATGAGGTTTCTTTGGCAGTCAGGGTGAACGATAATTTTAAGAACTACAGGTATGTTAAGAGCAAAAGGATAATAAGACATAAAATTGATCCTCTTGAAGATCAGAGTGGTCGGCTATGTATGGAACCAAAAGAAATGGGAGAGATGTTAAATGGGTTTTTTGCATCTGTATTTACTAAGGAAAATGGAATGGAGTCTATGGAAACAAGGCAAACAAGTAGGGAGGTTATGGAACTTATACAGATTAAATAAGAGGAGGTGCTTGCGGCAAATCAGAGTAGATAAATCCGCATGACCTGATGTCGATATCCACGGATCGAGTGCCAGAGGATTGGAGGATAGCTCATGTAGTTCCGTTGTTTAAAAAAGGCTCAAAAAGTAAGCCGTGAAATTATAGGCTGCTAAGTTTGACATCGGTAGTAGGTAAATTAATGGAAGGAATACTAAGAGATAGGGTCTCCAGGTATTTGGATAGACAGGGACTTATTAGAAAAAGTCAGTATGGCCTTGTGCGTGGTAGATCATGGTTAACCAATCTATTAGAGTTTTTCGAGGAAGTTACCAGGAAAGTGGATGAAGGGAAGGCAGTCGATGTTGTATACATGGACTTCAGTAAAGCCTTTGATAAGGTCCCGCATGGGAGGTTAGTTAGGAAGATTCAGTCGCTAGATATACATGGAGAGGTAGTAAATTGGATTAAACATTGGCTCAATGGAAGAAGCCAGAGAGTGGTAGTGGTGGATTGCTACTCTGAGTGGAGGCCTGAGACTAGTGATGTGCCATGGGGATCAGTGCTTGGTCCAGTTATTTGTCATCTATCTCAATGATCTGGATGAGAATGTGGCAAATTGGATCAGCAAATTTGCTGATGATACAAAGATTGGAGGTGTAGTGGACGATGAGGAAGGTTTTCAAAGCTTGCAGAGGGATTTGGACCAGTTGGAGGAATTGACTGGAAAACCGCAGATGGAGTTTAATGCGGACAAGTGTGAGGTATTGCACTTCGGAAGCTCAAACCAAGTTAGAACATACAAGGTAAATGGTAGGACACTGAGGAGGGCAGTAGAACAGAGGGATCTGGGAGTATAGATACATAATTCCCTAAAAGTGGCGTCACAAGTAGATAGGGTCATAAAGAGAGCTTTATAAATCATAAAACATAAATCAAAGTACTGAGTATAAGAGTTGGAATGTAATGGTGAGGTTGTATAAGACATTGGTGAGACCGAATGTGGAGTAATGTATGCAGTTTTGGTCACCTAATTACAGGAAAGATATTAATAATGTTGAAAGAGTGCGGAGAAGGTTTACAAAGATGTTGCCGGGACTTGAGAAACAGAGTTACAGGGAAAGTTTGAATAGGTTAGGACTTTATTCCCTGGCATGTAGGAGAATGGGAGGTGATTTGATAGAGGTGTATAAAATTATGATGGGTACAGATAGAGAGAATACAAGCTGACTTTTTCCACTGAGGCTAGGGGAGAAAAGAAATCAGAGGTCATGGGTTAAGGGTGAAAGGGGAAACATTTAAAGGGAACATTAAGGGGGGAGCTGCTTCACACAGAGAGTGGTGGGAGTGTGGAATGAGCTGTCAGATGGAGTGGTGAATACGGGATCACTTTGACATTTAAGGAAAACCTGGACAGGTATATGGATGAGAGGGGTCTGGAGAGATATCGTCCAGGTGCAGGTCAGTGGGACTAGGCAGAAAAATGGTTCGGCACAGCCAAGAAGGACCAAAATGCCTGTTTCTGTGCTGTAATGTTCTATGGTTCTATCTGAGGTGAAAGAGGTGCTGTTGTGCCCTTTTTCACCACACAGTTGATGTGTACAGACCACATGAGGTCCTCAGTGATGTGAATGCCGAGGAACTTGAAGCTGTTCACTCTCTCATCCCCAGATCCATTGATGTCAATAGGGGTTAGCCCGTCTCCATTCCTCTTGTCTTTGCAACATTGCATCCAGCTCCTTTGTTTTTGCGACATTGAGGGAGAAGTTGTTTTCTTGTCAACACTGTGTCGGGGTGATGACTTCTTCTGTGTAGGCTGCCTCGTTATTATTTGAGATTTGGCCAATAAATATAGTATCCTCAGCAAATTTAATTAGCAGATTGGAGCTGTGGGTGGCGACACAGTCATGCGCATACAGAGAGTAAAGGAGGGAGCTTAGGACACAGCCCTAAGGGGCACCTGTGTTGAGGGTCAGAGGGGCAGAGGTGAGGGAGCCCACTCTTACCACTTGCCGGTGATCTGACAGGAAGTCCAGGACCCAGCTGCACAAGGCAGGGTGAAGGCCGAGGTCTCTGAGCTTCTTGTCAAGCCTGGAGGGAATGATGGTATTGAATGCTGAACTGTAGTCTAATAACATCATTCTCACACAAGCATCCCTCTTCTCCAGAAGTTTAAGGAGGTGTGCAGAGCAGTGGCTGTTGTGTCATCTGTTGATCGGTTGTGTCGGTAGGTGAATTGTAGGGGATCCAGTGTGGGTGGTAACAAGCTGCAGATGCAGTCGTTGACCAGTCTCTCAAAGCATTTGCTTATTATTGAGTTGAGTGCGACAGGACGCCAGACGTTCAGACATGTTGCCTTAGTTGTTTTAGGTACAGGAACAATGGTGGATGATTTGAAGCTGAAGGGAACTCTACACTGGGAGAGGGTGAGATTAAAAATATCCGTAAATACACCTGCCAGTTGTGGCGCGCGCATCCTGAGTACCCGCCCTGGGACGCCGTCCGGTCCCGCAGGCTTGCGACTGTTCACTCGTTGGAAACACCTGCGAACTTCAGCCTCAGAGATGACCAATGTGCAGGTCGCTTTGTCGGCTCTCCCCGGGGTCTCAGTGTTGGCGATATCGAACCGAACGTAAAGAGACTTAGATCCTCTGGGAGACAGGCAGCGATGTTGGCAGCACCATTGCACTTAGCTCTGAAGTCTGCATTGGGGTGCAGAGCTTGCCATAAGCTGTGTGTGTTGTTGGTGGAGAGCTGTGCCTGAATACGATCTCTGTATTGTCGTTTCGCTGCCTGGATGACTTTACACAGATCGGAGCTGAATTTCTTGAGCTCCTGCTGATCACCGGCAATGTAACCAGTCGGTCACACGGCAAGTGCTGTTCACACGGAACTGTTGATACAAATTTTGTGGTTTGGAAAGTCCTGACCGATTTCTGAAGGAAATCATCTCCCCTCTGTGACAATAACACACAACCGGGGGATGTTGTTATTACACAGCTGTGATAATAACATCCGGGAACTCCCTTGGCAGCCGGAAAGGTTTACACAGCAGCACCAGGTACTCCAGATCCGGGGAACAAAAGGGTTTGAGGGCATGGACATTCCGGGGTTCCACCAAGCATTAATGATCATGAAACATACCCTAAATCCTGTTCTCTTCCCAAATAGGTGTGTGTGTGTGTGTGTGTGTGTGTGTGTGTGTGTGTGTGTGGTGTGTGTGTGTGTGTGTGTGTGTGTGTGGTGTGTGTGTGTGTGTGTGTGTGTGTGTGTGTGTGTGTGTGTGTGTGTGTGTGTCTCTGTGAGTGGGGGTTGGTGGTACTGGATGACGATACGATTGTTGGTGACGGTAGGGGCCAATTCCGAATCTGTGGACTCGGGAGCAGTTGGGACAGAGGGACAGCTGGGATGCAGGCGCTTGGGTAGTTGGAATCTTCTTGTATCCCCTCTTCTTTTCAGCACTCGCTCTTCTGGGTTCCTCAAAATTCCTGGCTTTTCCGTGGATCAGCGGCTGCCACTCGTTGACCTCCATATTTGCCTGAGAGAGCCTCTGCTTAATTTGGCCCTTGTACCTCCTGCGCGGGGCACCACGATCTCTCTTGCCCTGAGAGAGTTCTCCGTAGTGTACTGCTTTCGGTAACCTGGAGTTGTCCATGCGAGACATGTGGCCTGTCAGACGGTGGATCTGGCTGAGCAGCGAAGTGGCTTCAGGGCCTGGATGTTGAACATATATAGCTGTGCATGTCTGTGTGTTTATGTGAAATATTAAACTAAATAAGTAGTGCAGAAATAGAAATTTAAAAAAGAGATTAGTGAGGCAGTATCGATGGGTTCAATGTCCATTCGGACTGCCACGGTGATGCAGCCAGTTACAATGCTCGGCAAGTTACATCTGCAGAAATATTCGAGTGATGTTGGAAACTCCGGATGAAATATTGCCACTGTTGTGCCTTCCCTGTAGCTGTATCGATATATTCGGTCCAGGTTAGATACTCGGAGATATTGACAGCCAGGAATTTGGAATTGCTCACTCTTTCCACATCAAATCCCTCTGTGAGGACTGGTGTGTCGTGCTCCCTCATCTCGCCTTTTCTGAAATCCACAATTAGCTCCATTGACATAGATGTCGACAAGGAAGCGTCGAGCTCCTGGCTCAGAGTTGGAGACTTCTTCCCAGAAACAGAAGAGATCACTGTAGCAATACAGGACAAGGTTGTTTACACATGTAGTTATCAATAATACAGAATAAACGACTAATAGGTCCATGATGATATATGCTGAAAATTATAAGAGAAACTACAAACAATCCGACTTTAAAAGATCCTGCAGTAGTTCAACTGAATCTCATTACTTGCACAAGCAAAATAAAATGGTGAACAACATTCACAAAAACGTTGCTTAAACTGCAACTGATGAAAAACCCCATAATTTACTAAATATACAAGCCTCTTCCACTTTTGGAGTCCTTCATATCATACTGCATCCAATCATTATTTCAGATAGGATAATATATGATCTGTGTTCGGATGTAATTTTACAGGATAAACAAGCAAAAGCAACCTTTTAAATAGATATAGCCATTCCAAACACACAAACTTACAGAAATGAATTAGTATAAAAAATATACCAGAAATATGTTGAATTGAAAGGGCAAAATGAAAGACTATGGAACACGAACAGGGTATTATTTATCCCAATCGTAATATCGATAACTGGTATCATCCTAAAGGCTTTACAGAAAAGTGTTAATAAATTAGGCCCACACGGCGATACTCGTGTAAATCTTCGCAAACCCATAGCATTATACACCACGAGAATAGTCTGAAATCTCCTATCAATTGAGACATGAGTGTGCTTGGCTATGCCTGGGCCTCAAGTTTTACCAGTTTAGGCTAAGATAATAATAATAATAATAATAATAATAATAATAATAATAATAATAATAATAATAATAATAATAATAATAATAATGACTTATTTATAAAGCACCTTTCATCCAGACGATGCCGTTCAAACCGCATCACAACGGGATAACGTGCAAACTAGAAAACAAAAGACAGAATGTGTCAGTCCTAATATACACCTCAGACTTCTGCACAGTACTGTAGTTTAAGCTGTTGAATTCTACAGTTTAGTAACATAGTCCCAAAAAAACTCAACGCTGACCTCCCAATGATCCTTTAGCCTTCTACCTTATCGTCTGCCTGCACTGCATTTTCTCGGCAACTGAAACACTGTTTCCCTGAATTATTCTGTTCCATTTTTCCTTGTACAACCTCATTGCACCGATGTGATGTAATGATCTATTTGGATCGCATGCAGAAAAGTTTTCCATTTTACAGTGGTGCATGTCACAATAATAAACCAATTTATCAATTCGTTGTCAATAATACAGCGCCCCTCGGTTGCTTAAGATTGTTATAACCGGGGGGGGGAGGGGGGGTGACAGTGCGGATGAGCTGCCACGACCTATTAAATGCTCCCTGTGTCGAGTAGCCTCTGTCCAGCTCTTGGCCTTCACGTGCGGTTTAGCCACTAATCCCGGTGGAAGCGTTTCTTCTGACAGGAGAAGGGGCAGAGGTGGGTTACTGGTGCCTTACAACCAGTCGCTTTGGGCAGATGGGGCTTGTCGGCTGTGATTGGCAGCTCACCCAGGAACAAGAAAACTCTGATCTCAAAACTCCACTGCTTTGCAACTGTAACCCCTCATGGGGAAGAGCTTGGGAGTAAACCCAGTGGGAAAGCCTGGAGCTGGAGACCCTGAGTCAGTGTTAAATGGTGTTCAACGCAGACTGGCATCTCCTGCGACACCTCTGGTGCCAAGCTGTGTCAGTCTCTGCTGTTCCTTTGTGCACATCAGATGCATGGAGAGAGGGAGCTTGCTACTTCGGCAGAAGCTTCCTCTCCATATCGGAGTGTCCCGGCTTGCAGGGGCAGGACATCCATGGTCGACTCTGACAGACGGAGGCCTCATTAGACAGAGCCCCACACCCCCACAGCAAGACTGATGAGTAGCAGTTGCCAAGACTTCACCACCCTCTCCCACAGACACGATGTACATCACTGAGACAGACCCTTGTGGCTTCTTCCATTAACAGAGATTCCATCTTTCCACCAATCCTCCATCACTGCGATTGAAAACTACCCTTTTTCATTACTGTCATTCCGATGGGTTATCGATCCACAACTTCACTGTGATTCTCCCCCAGACGCTGCCCGACTTGAGTATTTCCCGCGTATTCTGCTCCTGTTTTGATGCAAGAGCAGTGGACACCTGTGACTCCCCAGTGTGCAGCCTTGCCAAAATGCACAGTGACCTGCTCTCCATAGTTCCAAACCAGATCAACATTAACATCGTCTGTTAATGAGTCAAACAATGCTTTAAATATAGTGAATTGTTGTAACGGGAGTGCAGTCAGGATTGCAATAGGGTATTTAAGATTCAAAAACTTTATTGTCGTTCCAACCGTACATCAGCTCTGCAGGGTAGAATGAGACAGCGTTTCCCAGGAGCAGTGCAATCATAACATAACAAACACAACACTAAATAATAAACACAACAATAAATAATAAAACACAACAGCCACATGTTGCTTTAAATCGAGTTATAAGTGTCCGATGCAAGTTAAAAGTGTCCAAAGCAGAGTCAGATAGAGCAGCTATTTAACAGTCTGACTGCCTGTGGGAGGAAGCTGTTTAGCAGCCTTGTGGTTTTAGTTTTGATGCTCCTGTAACGTTTACCTGATAGCAGAAGAACAAACAGTTCATGGAGAGGGTGTGAGGGGTTTTTAATTATGTACCGTGTCTAATGGAGGCATCGACTCTGAAAGAGATCTTGGAAGAAGGTGGGGAGACACCAATAACCTTCTCTGCTCCCCTAACCACCCCCTGCAAGGCTTTCTTGTCGGCAGCACTGCAGCTGGAGTACCAGGTTGTGATGCAAAAGGTCAGCACACTCTCAACCACGCCTCTGTAGAATGTAGTTAAGATGTTAGTGGGGAGTGATGCTTGTTTAAGCTTCCTGAGAAAGTGCAATCAGGGGAATGTTCACCTTCACAAATAACTAGAACCAGAACCTGAGGATTGGACATTTTCAGGGACATCCATTGCTGTCAATTCCGTGTCTGCGAACAGAATTTTACTTTCTGTCCTAATATCCATGGAAGCATTGAATTGATTCATGTAATCTCAAACACTGAATGCTGAAATACCGTTATAAAGTTCTTTGTCAGATGAGCCATTTAACGTTTTGAATATGTTCTCTGTTCCCATGGAAGATGTCCAACAGAAACACAAGGAGACTCTGCGGACACGAACTGAAACACTGAGAGTGAACACGATCCTGATGACGGAGAAGGTGAAGGTTTTCCAGCTGGCTGATCGTTACGCTGAGCTCACGGTCATTTCTACTGTTCGAGATCGGAGACTGGTGGAACATGAGCTGCTGGCAAGAGGCAGAGACCATGAGGAATATAGAGAGAAACAACTCCGCAGACAGCTGGAAAAAATCCGTACTGATCAGTTATTCCAGAGCAGTTTTTCCCGGAGTAAATCCAAATCTGGGAGCTCAGCAGCAGTGGCCGGAGTCCCGGGGATCGGGAAAACAACGATGGTACAAAAGATTGTTTATGACTGGGCCATGGGGAAAATATACCAACAGTTCCAGTTTGTCTTCAGTTTCAAATTCCGAGATTTAAACACCATTAATTGTAGAATAAACCTGAGGGAACTGATTCTGGATCAGTATCCTTACTTTGGGAATTTCCTGAGAGAAGTCTGGAAGAACGCAGAGGGATTACTGTTTATATTCGATGGTTTAGATGAATTCAAACACAAAATCGATTTTGCGGACAGTCGGAGAGATACAGAACCAAAGCACCAGTGCCCAGATCCCGAGTGGAGGTGTGAAGTGTCTGTCATTGTGTACAGTTTAATCCAGGGCAAGCTGCTCCCAGGGTGTTCAGTGCTGGTGACCACCCGCCCCACTGCGTTACATTTATTGGAAAAGGCGGATATCAGTGTCCGGGCTGAAATCCTGGGGTTTGTTGATGAGGAACGGAAGGAATACTTTATCAGACATTTTGAAGATCAGATGGTTGCGGAAGCTGTTTTCAAACATGTGAAGGAGAACGAGATCCTGTACACCATGACCTACAACCCCTCCTACTGCTGGATCCTCGCTCTGGCACTGGGCCCCTTCTTCACACAAAGAGTCAGGGACCCACAGCGAGTTCCCAAGACCATCACCCAACTGTACTCCTACTATATTTACAACATCCTGAAAAACCACGGCCGTGAGATTGAGAGACCCCGTGATGTGTTACTCAGGGTTGGTCAGATGGCCTTCAGAGGAGTGTCCGAGAACAAGATTGTGTTTACAGATGGAGATTTGATCAAGTACAATCTTCAGCCTTCCCAGTTCCTGTCCGGGTTCCTGATGGAGCTTTTGGAGAGAGAGGATTCTGCCCAGAGCGTGGTGTACACATTCCCACACCTCACCATCCAAGAGTTTGTAGCTGCAGTCGCACAATTCCTAACTATACATCCCGAGGAAATCCTGAAATTCCTTACTGATGCCCACAACAGGAGAGATGGACAATTTGAGGTATTTCTCCGTTTTTTTGCTGGTCTCTCCTCCCCAATGACAACTCGGGGCCTGGTGGAGTTTCTGGGTCCATTTCCAAATGAAACAACCTGCCGGGTGATTGACTGGGTGAAGGAGGAGGTTAAACGTCAGATTGGAAACACAGGGAGTGAAGCTGGTAAAAGGAGCCTCCTGAACACATTGCACTACCTGTTTGAGTCTCAGAATCGTGGACTGGCTCAGGAAACACTGGGATCTGTGGAAACACTTTCATTCAGTGGAATGACACTGACCCCGATTGACTGCGCGGTCCTGTCTCATGCCATCGTACTCTGTGATACAATAAAACACCTCAACCTGCAGGACTGCCACATTCAGTGTGAAGGAATCCAGCGGCTGGGATCCGGGCTACACAAGTGCCAGGAGTTGAGGTAACTTGATTTATCTCTCACTCGGAACAGTGAAACTGTTCTATTGTGTCATTTCAATGTAAATGGATTTCGGATAAACTGTGATAAATCAGATTGTGAAGAATTGTGACAAATGGCCAGGGGATCGGTCAGTAATTCCCCAAGGACGGGAGGGTTCTGTGGTTCCTTGTGAAGGGATGTTGGAGACTTCATCAGATCAGTGAACAACGACCATTGGTTTAATGGTAGTAAATCACAGGAATGGCCGTGTTTCCTGCTGCCTGTGACACGTCCATTGAAAATGTTCCTTCTCACTGTTACTGACACCCAGACCGACACTGACTGCAGGAGGTGGGTCAGAGATTCACACCCCCTTCCCGGTGAGGGACAAGAGACTGTCTGCAGACTGTCCCAGTGAGAAGGAAAGAAATACCATTGTCAGATTGCCCTCCCCTGCCCTTTCCTGTTTGTGACTTTGCTCACTACCAGATACACAGAGAGCGAGGCCGCATCTCCTCTGGGTCTCTGTTCAGACCCAACACACATACAAAAATTTCTGCATTCTCTCGTCTTGTAGGATTATCGTTTACCCTTGGAATCCTCCTGTGGGACTTTTTATCCCAATCCCCTTTCGATTCTTAGGGATCTGAGTGAGGACGTTCCCCCTAAACCTTTCCCCTTTCACCCTGAAGCCAAGTCCTTTTGTAATTTATCTCTCCTAATCCGTGTGGAAAGAGCCCATTCGCATCTACCCTGTCTATGCCCCTCGTAATTGTGTAAACTTTTATCAAATCTCCCCTCATTCTTCTGCACTCCAAGTATTAAAGTCCTAACCTGTTCAATCTTTCCTTGTAACTCAACTCCTGAAGAGCCGGCAACATCCTCGCAGATCTTTTCTGCACACTTTCAGTCTTACTGATATCCGTCCTATAGTTCAGTGACCAGAACTGCACACAATACTCCAAATTTGGCTTCACCAATGTCTTGTACAACCTCACCATAACTTTCCAACTCCTATACTCAACTTTGATTTATGAATGCCCGGATGCCAAAAGCCTTCTTTACAACCCTGTCTCCCAGTGATGCCACTTTCAGGGAATTATGTATCTGAACTCCCAGATCCCTTTCTTCCTGCGCATTCCTCAGTGCCCTACCCTTTACTGTCTATGTCCTACCTTGATTTGTCCTTACAAAATGGAACACCTCACACTTGTCTGCATTCATTTCCATCTGCCATTTTCTGGCACATGTTGCCAGTTGGTGCAGATCACTCTGCAAGCTTTGAAAGCCTTCCTCGCTGTCCACAACGCCTCCAATCTTAGTGTCATCAGCAAACTGGCTGATCCAACTTATCACACTATCATCTAGTACATTGATATAGACAACAAACAACAATGGTCCCAGCACAGATCCCTGAGACACACCACTAGTCACAGGCCTCCAGTCTCAGAAGCAATGATCCACTAAGACTCTCTGTCTTCTCACACACAGCCAATTTTGAATCCAATCTACAAACTCTCCATGGATACCTACTGTCTGAAACTTCTGAACTAACCTCCCATGTGGGATCTTGTCAAAAGCGTTACTAAAGTTCATGTAGACAACATCCACAGCCATTCCTTCATGTGCATTCTTGGTAACCTCCTCGAAAAACTCTACAGGATTCATTAAACACGATCTTCCATGAACAAAGCCATGCTGACTATCTTTAATCAGCCCTTGGTTGTCCAAATCCTTGTATATCCGATCTCTCAGAACACTTTCCAATAATTTACCTAATACCGATGTCAGGCTCACTGGCCTGTAATTACCTGGTGCACTTTTGGAGACTTTTTCAAACAACGGAACAACATGAGCTACCCTCCAATCCTCCGGCAATGCACTTGTGGCAAAATATATTTTAAATATTTCTGCCAGGACCCCTGAAATTTCTACTCTCGTCTCTCCCAAGGTCCGAGAAAATATCATGTCAGGCCTGGGGGATTTATTTACCTTTATTTGCTGTAAGGCAGTACGCACCTCCTCCTCTTTAATCTCTATATGTTTCATAAAACATAGAATAGTACAGCACATTACAGGCCCTTCGGCCCACAATGTTGTGCCGAACCTCAAACTCTGCCTGCGATATAAACCCCCACTTTAAATTCCTCCATATGCCTGACTAGTGGTCTCTTAAACTTCACTTGCGTATCTGCCTCCACCACTGACTCAAGCAGTGCATTCCACGCACCAACCACTCTCTGAGTGAAAAACCTTCCTCTAATATCCCCCTTGAACTTCCCTCCCCTCACCTTAAAGCCATGTCCTCTTGTACTGAGCAGTGGTGCCCTGGGGAAGAGGCGCTGGCTGTCCACTCTGTCTATTCCTCTTAATATCTTGCGCACCTCTATCACGTCTCCTCTCATCCTCCTTCTCTCCAAAGAGTAAAGCCCGTGCTCCCTTCATCTCTGATCATAATCCATACTCTCTAAACCAGGCAAAATCCTGGTAAATCTCCTCTGTACCCTTTCCAATGCTTCCACATCCTTCCTATAGTGAGGTGACCAGAACTGGACACAGTACTCCAAGTGTGGCCTAACTGGAGTTTTATAGAGCTGCATCATTACATCGCATCTCTTAAACTCTATCCCTTGACATATGAAAGCTAACACCCCATAAACTTTCTTAACTACCC
Organism: Hypanus sabinus; assembly: GCF_030144855.1. Taxonomy (NCBI): domain Eukaryota; kingdom Metazoa; phylum Chordata; class Chondrichthyes; order Myliobatiformes; family Dasyatidae; genus Hypanus; species Hypanus sabinus. Next base: position 65,681 of record NW_026781784.1, read on the forward strand.
TGTCTACCTGTGAGGCAACTTTCAGGGATCTGTGGACATGTACCCCCAGATCCCTCTGCTCCTCCACACTACCAACTATCCTGCCATTTACTTTGTACTCTGCCTTGGAGTTTGTCCTTCCGAAGTGTACCACCTCACACTTCTCCGGGTTGAACTCCATCTGCCACTTCTCAGCCCACTTCTGCATCCTATCAATGTCTCTCTGTAATCGTCGACAATCCTCTAGACTACCTACAACACCACCAACCTTTGTGTCGTCTGCAAACTTGCCAACCCACCCTTCTACCCCCACATCCAGGTCGTTAATAAAAATCACAAAAAGTAGAGGTCCCAGAACAGATCCTAGTGGGACGCCACTAGTCACAACCCTCCAATCTGATTTTTCTACCTCCTCCATGACCATCTGCCTTCTGCAGGCTAGCCAATTCTAAATCCACATGTCAAACTTCCCTGGATCCCATGCCTTCTGACTTTCTGACTAAGCCTACCATGTGCAACTTTGTCAAATGCCTTATTAACCTCCTTGTAGATCACATCCACTGCACTACCCTCATCTATATGCCTGGTCACCTCCTCAAAGAACTCTATCAGGCTTGTTAGGCACAATCTGCCCTTCACAAATCCATGCTGACTGTCCCCGATCAGACCATGATGCTCTAAATGCCCATAGATCCTATCTTTAAGAATCTTTTCCAACAGCTTTCCCACCACAGATGTAAGGCTCACTGGTCTATAAATACCCGGACTACCCCTACTACCTTTTCTGAACAAGGGGACAGCATTTGCCTCCCTCCAATCCTCCCGTACCATTCCCGTGGACAACGAGAACATAAAGATCCTAGCCAGAGTTTCAGCAATCTCTTCCCTTGCCTCGTGGAGCAGCCAGGGGAATATTCCGACAGGCCCCGGGGACTTATCCATCCCAACAACTCCAACACCTCCTCGAGCTTAATATCCACATGCTCCAGAACATCAACCTCACTCACATTGTCCACACCGTCATCAAGTTCCCTCTCAGTGGTGAATACCAAACAGAAGTATTCACTGAGAACCTCGCTCACTTCCACAGCCTCTAGGGACTCCTTCCCACTCTTATCTCCAATCGGTCCTGCCTTCACTCCTGTCATCCTATTGTTCCTCACATAATTGAAGAATGCCTTGGGGTTTTCCAAGGCCTTCTCATCCCCCTTCTTGCTCTTCGCAGCCCCTTCTTAAGCTCCTTTCTTGCTACCCTATATTCCTCAATAGACCCATCTGATCCTTGCTTCCTAAACCTCATGTATGCTGCCTTCTTCCACCTTACTAGATTTTCCACTTCACTTGTCACCCATGGTTTCTTCACCCTACCATTCGTTATCTTCCTCAGCGGGAGAAATTAATCCCTAACATCCGACAACAGATCCTTAAACATCGACCACATCTCCATAGTACATTTCCCTGCAAAAACATCATCCCAATTCACACCCGCAAGTTCTCGTCTTATAGCCTCAGAATTTCCCCTTCCCCAATTAAAAATATTCCTGTCCTCTCTGATTCTATCCTTTTTCATGATAATGCTAAAGGCCAGGGAGCGGTGGTCACTGTCCCCCAGATGCTCACCCACTGACAGATCTGTGACCTGACCCGGTTCGTTACCTAATACTAGATCTGGTATGGCATTCCCCCTCGTCGGCTTGTCAATATACTGTGACAGGAGTCCATCTAGGACACACTTAACAAACTCTGCCCCATCTGAACCCTTGGAACTAATCAAGTGCCAATCAATATTAGGGAAGTTAAAGTCACCCATGATAACAACCGTGTTATTTTGGCACAAATCTGCCTCCCAATCTGCTCCTCGGTATCTCTGCTGCAACCTGGGGGCCTGTAGAATACCCTGGTAGAGTAACTGCTTGCTTCCTGTACCTGACTTCCACGCATACTGACTCAAAAGAGGATCCTGCTATGTTACCCACCGTTTCTGTAGCTGCAATAGTATTCCTGACCAGTAATGCCACCCGTCCTGCCCTTTTCCCCCCTCTCTATCCCTTTGAAAGCACTGAAATCCAGGAATACTGAGAATCCATTCCTGTCCTGGTGCCAGCCAAGTCTCCGTAATGGCCACTACATCATAATTGCATATAAATATCCAAGCTCTCAGTTCATCACTTTTGTTCCTCATGCTCCTTGCATTGAAGTACACGCACTTTAGCCCTTCTACGTTACTGCCTTTATACCCTTTATTCTGCTGCCCTTTCCTCAAAGCCTCTCTATGTGTCAGATCTGGCTTTACTCCATGCACTTCTTTCACTACTTTATCGCTCTGGGTCCCATCCCCCTTGCAAATTAGTTTAAACCCTCCCGAACCATGCTAGCAAACCTACCAGCAAGGATATTGCTCCCCCTTGAGTTGCGGTGCAACCCATCCAATCTGTACAGGTCCCACCTTCCCCAGAAGAGATCCCAGTTGTCCAAAAATCTAAAACCCTGCCCCCTGCACCAACTCCTCAACTGCCATCTCCTCCAATTCTTACCATCACTATCACGCATTACCGGCAGCAATCCTGAGAACACCACCCTTGAGGTCCTGTTCTTCAACCTTCTGCCGAGTTCCCGAAACTCACACTTCAGGACCTCATCCCTCTTCCTGCCTATGTCGTTGGTCCCAACATGTATCACGACTTCTGGTTGCTTTCCCTCTCGTACCAGGATGTCATGTACCCGGTCAGAGACAACCCGGACCCTGGCACCCGGGAGGCAACAAACCATGCGGGTTTCCTTCTCACGTCCACAAAATCTCCTCTCTGCTCCCCTGACTATAGAGTCTCCAATGACGACAGCTCTCCTCCACTCCGTCCCACCCTTCTACACCACAGGGTCAGACTCAGTGCCAGAGGCCCTGCCACCGTGGCTCACACCTGGTCGGTCGTCCTCACCAACAGTATCCAGGACGGTAAACTTATTATTCATGGGAATGGCTACACGGGTGCTCTGCACAACCTGTCTACTCTCCTTCGCTTTCCCGCCTCGGACTGTCACCCAACGACCTGCTTCCGGCAGCCTAGGTGTGACTACCCCCCTGTAGCTCTCATCTATGGCAGCCTCATTCTCCCTTATGAGTCGAAGGTCATCCAGCTGCGGCTCCGGATTCCTCACACGGTCTTCCAGATCGCCCAGCCGCAAGCACTTCTGGCAGATGTGACTCTGCAGAAGAGGGGATTTCCCCAAGACTGCCTCATCTCACAGGAGAGGCACATCACCGTCTCAGGAGGCATTGTAAAGACCTGTCAAAGCCTCAAATCTCCACTCACTCACTGGCCACTTTCCACGGGCCGCTCAGCTTGAGCTACCCCTCTATTTATTTGTTCGAGCTTTTCAAACTGCTTGGATAATCAGCTGTTTTCTGCTGAGTCTGAGCTATTCAAATCTTGGTTGTCTTGATTTGCACAGTCCAATTGCCAAAACTGCCAGAATCTCTCAAGTCAAAGCCTCATATTTCCACTCCTTCACTGGCCCACTCACTCACTGGCCGCGTTCCATGACACTACTGTTTGTTTCCTTTAATTCCATATCCACTATGCCAGTTTTCTAAGTAGACACTGATGCAAAAAACTGTTTAAGATCTTCCCCGTCTCGTGATGCTCCACACATAGACAACCACTCTGATCTTCTAGGGGACCAATTTTGTCCTTTACTATCCTTTTACTCTTAATATACTTGTAGAAACCCTTCGGGTTTACCTTCACATTATCTGCCAACGCAACCTCATGTCTTCTTTTTGCCTTCCTGATTTCCTTCTTTAGTATTCCCTTACATTCTCTATACTCTTCAAGTATCTCATTTGTTCCTTGTTGCCTGTACCTGCTAAACACGTACTTAACCAGATCGCCAATATCCCTTGAAAAACAAGGTTCCCTATCCCTGTTAACTTTGCCTTTAATCCTGGCAGTAACATGCAAACTCAGGATGTAAGCGCAGTTCAGTAACTCCACTTACTGAATACATCACTGCCAGAAAACAACTTATCCCAATCCACTCTTCACAGATCCTCTCTCATTTCCACCAAATTGACCCTTCTCCAATTCAAAACCTTAACTGGCAGACCAGTCCTATCCTTATCCATAATTATCTTAAAACTAATGACATTATGGTCACTGGACCCAAAATGTTCGCTGACACATACTTCTGTCACCTGACCTGTCTGATTCCCTAATAGATCAGGTACTGCACCCTCTCTTGTTGGTAACTCAATATATTGATTTAGAAAACTTTCCTGAACACATTTGACAAACTCCACGCCATCTAACCCTTTCACAGAGTGGGAGTCCAGGTCAATATGTGGGAAGTTAAAATCCCCTACGATTACAAATTTCTGTTTCTTACATTGGTGTGCTAACTCTCAACTGACTTGCTCCTCCGATTGGGCCTTATATAATAATACCCTATTAGTGTGGTCACAGCTTTCCCGTTCCTCAGCTCCACCCATACGGCCTCTGTAGACGAGACCTCCGGGCTGTCCCGTCTGCACACAGCTGTGAGATTCCCCTGACGAGTAATGCCACTCCTCCCCCTTTCATCCCTCCCCCTCTATCACGTCTGAAACAACATAACCTCGGAACATGAAGCTGCCAGTCCTGCCCCTCCTGCAAACCAAGTCTTACTAATAGCAATAATGTCGAGATCATCATGTGTCAATCCACGCCCTAAACTCATCTGCCTTACACACAATACTCCTTGCATTGAAATAGATGCACCTGAGAACATTTCTATCACGTACCAACCATCGAAACAGGCAGTCCTCGCAAGACCATTATCCTCCTCCACATCACTATCTGCTCTAAAACTCTGCCCCGTCCCCCTGCAACCTTGTTTAAAACCCCCAGAGCAGAACTTGCTAGCCTACCGATAAGGATGTTAGTTCCCCTCCAGTTCAGGTGCAAACTGCCCAATTCGAACTGGTCTCACCTCCCCTGGAAAAAGCCCAATTGTCCAGAAACATGAACCCCTCCATCATGTACCATCCCCTCAGCCACGTATTTAGCTGCATTATTTCTAGCCTCACCATCACGTGGCACGGGTAGCAAACCACCTGTGGGATCTCACGTTCCCATCCCCCATTCATTCTCTGGGCTCTCTGTTTCCACTCCCCCTTTCTGCTGTTGGATCTCTCCTCAGCATCCCCCTTCCTCCTGTGGGATCTCTCTCCCCAATCCCCCTTCCTCTTGTGGGATCTCTCTTCCACATCCCCCTTCCTCCTTTGGGATCTGTCTTTTCCTGAGGTATCCTGAGGTATCTCTCTTCTGCATCCTGCTTCCTGCTGTTGGGCCTCTGTTCCCAATCCCCCTTCCTCTAGTGGGATCTCTCTTCCCGATCCCCCTTCCTTCCGAGAGATCTCTCTTTCCTAACCCCTTCCTCCTGTGAGTCCTCAGCTCCTTGCCCCCTCTTCCTGTCGGATCTCACTTCCCCATGCTCCTTCCTCCTGTGGGATCTCTCTCCCCCATCCCCCTTCCTCCTGTGGGATCTCTCTGCCGCATCCCCCTTCCTCCTGTGGGATCTGTCTTTTCCATACACATTCATCCTGAGGTATCTCTCTTCTGCATCCTGCTTCCTGCTGTTGGGCCTCTGTTCCCAATCCCCCTTCCTCTAGTGGGATCTCTCTTCCCGATCCCCCTTCCTTCCGAGAGATCTCTCTTTCCTAACCCCTTCCTCCTGTGAGTCCTCAGCTCCTTGCCCCCTCTTCCTGTCGGATCTCACTTCCCCATGCTCCTTCCTCCTGTGGAATCTCTCTCCCCCATCCCCCTTCCTCCTGTGGGATCTCTCTGCCGCATCCCCCTTCCTCCAGTGGGATCTGTCTTTTCCATACACATTCATCCTGTGGGATCTCTCTCCCTCATCCTTTCCTCTTGTGGAATCTCCCTTCCCATCCCCTTCCTCCTGTGGGATCTCTCTCCCCCATCCCCCTTCCTCCTGTGGGATCTCTCTGCCGCATCCCCCTTCCTCCAGTGGGATCTGTCTTTTCCATACACATTCATCCTGAGGTATCTCTCTTCCGCATCCAGCTTCCTGCTTTGGGCCTCTGTTCCCAATCCCCCTTCCTCCTGTGGAATCTCTCTGCCAATCCCCCTTCCTCCTGTGGGATCTGTCTTTTCCATACACATTCATCCTGTGGGATCTCTCTCCCTCATCCTTTCCTCTTGTGGAATCTCGCTTCCCATCCCTTTCCTCCTGTGGGATCTCTCTCCCCCATCCCCCTTCCTCCTGTGGGATCTCTCTGCCGCATCCCCCTTCCTCCAGTGGGATCTGTCTTTTCCATACACATTCATCCTGTGGGATCTCTCTGCCCATCCCCCTTCCTCCTGTGGGATCTGTCTTTTCCATACACATTCATCCTGTGGGATCTCTCTCCCTCATCCTTTCCTCTTGTGGAATCTCCCTTCCCATCCCCTTCCTCCTGTGGGATCTCTCTCCCCCATCCCCCTTCCTCCTGTGGGATCTGTCTTTTCCATACACATTCATCCTGAGGTATCTCTCTTCCGCATCCCGCTTCCTGCTGTTGGGCCTCTGTTCCCAATCCCCCTTCCTCTAGTGGGATCTCTCTTCCCGATCCCCCTTCCTTCCGAGGGATCTCTCTTTCCTAACCCCTTCCTCCTGTGAGTCCTCAGCTCCTTTGCCCCCTCTTCCTGTCGGATCTCACTTCCCCATGCTCCTTCCTCCTGTGGGATCTCTCTCCCCCATCCCCCTTCCTCCTGTGGGATCTCTCTCCCCCATCCCCCTTCCTCCTGTGGGATCTCTCTGCAGCATCCCCCTTCCTCCTGTGGGATCTGTCCTTTCCATACACATTCATCCTGAGGTATCTCTCTTCCGCATCCTGCTTCCTGCTGTTGGGCCTCTGTTCCCAATCCCCCTTCCTTCCGAGGGATCTCTCTTCCCGATCACCCTTCCTTCCGAGGGATCACTCTTTCCTAACCCCTTCCTCCTGTGAGTCCTCAGCTCCTTTGCCCCCTCTTCCTGTTGGATCTCACTTCCCCATGCTCCTTCCTCCTGTGGGATCTCTCTCCCCCATCCCCCTTCTTCCTGTGGGATCTCTCTCCCTCATCCTTTCCTCTTGTGGGATCTCCCTTCCCATCCCCATCCTCCTGTGGGATCTCTCTCCCCCATCCCCCTTCCTCCTGTGGGATCTCTCTCCCCCATCCCCTTTCCACCTGTGGGATCTCTCCCCCATCCCCCTTCCTCCTGTGGGATCTCTCTGCCCCATCCCCCTTCCTCCTGTGGGATCTCTCTCCCCCATCCCCCTTCCTTCAGTAGTATCTCTCTTCCCCATCCCCCTTCCTCCTGTGGGATGTCTTCCCCATCCCCCTTCCTCCTGTGGGATCTCTCCCCCATCCCCCTTCCTCCTGTGGGATTTCTCTTCCCATTCCCCCACCCTCCTAAGGGATCTCTTTGCCCCATCCCACTTCCTCCTGTGGGATCCCTCTTCTCCATCTCCCTTCCTCCTGTGGGATCTCTCTGCCACTTCCCCCTTACTCTTGTCGGACTCTCACCCCCATCCCCCTTCCTCCTGCGGAATCTCTCTGCCCCATCCCCCTTCCCCCTGTGGGATCTCTCTCCCCCATCCCCCTTCCTCCTGTGGGATCTCTCTGCTCCGTCCCCCTTCCTCCTGTGGGATCTCCCTCCCCCGTCCCCCTTCCTCCTGTGGGATCCCCTTGCCCCGTCCACCATCCCCCCTGTGGGATGCCTCTCCCCCGTCCCTCTTCCTCCTGTGGGATCTCCCTCCCCCGTCCCCCTTCCCCACTGTGGGATCCCTCTTCCACGTCCACCTTCACCCCTGTGGGATCTGCCTCCCCTGTCCCCCTTCCTCCTGTGATATCTCTCTGCCACATCCCCCTTCCTACCATGGGATCTCTCTTCCCCGTCCCCCATCCTCCTGTGGGATCTCTCTGCCCCGTCCCCCTTCCTACCGTGGGATCTCCCTTCCCCGTCCCGCTACCCTCCTGAGGGCTCACACTCCCCCGTCCCCCTTCCCTCCTGTGGGATCTCCCACCCCAGTCCCCCTTCATCCCTGTGGGATCCCTCTTCCCCGCCCCGCTTCCCTGCTGTGGGAACCCTCTCCCCCGTCCACCTTCCCCCCCGTAGGATCTCTCACCCCTGTGTCCCTTCCCTCCTGGGGGCTCCCTCCCCCATATCCCCCCTCCTGTGGGATCTCTCTCCCCCGTACCCCTTCCCTCCAGTGGGCTCTCCCTCCCTGGTCACCCGTCCCTCCAGTGGGATCTTCCTAACCCATCCCCCTTCCCAACTGTGGGATCTCCCTCGGCCGTCCCCCATCCCACCTGTGGGATCCCCCTCCCCCGTCCCTCTTCCCACCTGGGGGATCTCCCTCCCCGGTACCCCTTTCCCTCCCGTGGGATCTCTCTCCCACATTCCCCCTTCCCTCCTGTGGGATCTCCCTACCAAAGTCCCCCTTCTCTCCTGTGGGATCTCTCTGCCACATCCCCCTTCCTACCGTGGGATCTCTCATCCCCGTCCCACATCCACCTGTGGGATCTCTCTGCCCCATATCCCTTCCTCCTGTGGGATCTCTCTTCCCCGTCCCCCTTCCCCCTGTGGGATCTGCCTCCCCTGTCCCCCTTCCTCCTGTGGGATCTCTCTGCCACATACCCCTTCCTACCATGGGATCTCACTTCCCCGTCCCCCTTTCCCCCTGTGGGATCTCCCTCCCCCGTCCCCCTTCACCCCTGTGGAATCCCTCTCCACCGTCCCCCTTCCCCCTGTGGGATCTTGCTCCCCTGTCCCCCTTCCCCCCTGTGTGATCACACTTCCCCATCTCACTTCCCCCTTTTGGGATACCCCTTCCCCCCTGTGGGATCTCTCTCCCCCGTCCCCCTTCCCCCATGTGGTTTCTCCCTACCGCCTCCCACTTCCCCCCTTTGGGATGCCTCTCCACCGTCCCCCTTCACCGTGTGGGATCTGACTCCCGTGTCCCCCTTCCTCCTGTGGGATCTCCCTCCCATGTCCCCGTTCCTCCTGTGGGATCTCTCTGCCCCGTACCCCATCCACCTGTGGGATCCCCCTCCCCCGATCAACATCACCCCTGTATGATCCCCCTCCCCCGTCCACCTTCCCCCCTGTGTGATCCCTCTCCCCCGTCCACCTTCACCCCTGTGGGATCTCTCTCCCCCGTCCACCTTACCCCCTGTGGGATCCCTCTCCCCCGTCCCCCTTCCTCCTCTGGGATCTGCCTCCCCTGTCCCCCTTCCTCCTGTGATATCTCTCTGCCACATCCCCCTTCCTACAGTGGGATCTCTCTTCCTCGTCACCCATCCTCCTGTGGGATCTCTCTGCCCCGTCCCCCTTCCCCCCTGTGGGATCCCCCTCCCCCGTCCACCTTCCCCCCGTGGGATATCCCTCCCCCTTTCCCCTTTCCCATTTTGTGATCCCCGTCACCAATCACCCCTGTGGAATCCATCTCTACTGTACCCCTTCCCCCTGTGGGATCTTGCTCCCCCATCCCTCTTCCTCCCTGTGGGTTCTCCCACCCGCCTCCCCTTCCCCCCTGTGGGATCCCCCTCCACCGTCCCCCATCCCCGTGTGGGATCTGACTCCCGTGTCCCCCTTGCTCCTGTGGGATCGCCCTCCCACGTCCCCCTTCCTCCTGTGGGATCTCCCTCCCGCCTCCCCCTTCCCCCCTGTGGGATCCCTCTCCACGGTCCCCCATCCCAGTGTGGGATCTGGCTCCCGTGTCCCCCTTCCTCCTGTGGGATCTCCCTCCCCCGTCCCGCTTCCAACTGTGAGATATTCCTCCCCCGTCCACCTTCCTCCTGTGGGATATCTCTGCCCCGTCACCCTTCCCCCGTGTGCGATCCCCCTCCCCCGTCCACCTTCCCCACTGTGGGATCCCCCTCCCCTTCCCCCTTGCCCATTTTGGGATCCCGTCAGCCTTCCCCCTGTGGGATCTCCCTCCCGTGTCCCCCTTCACCCCTGTGGAATCCCTCTCCATCGTCCCCCATCCCCCTGTGGGATCTTGCTCACCCGTCCACCTTCCCCCCTGTGGGTTCTCCCTCCCGCCTCCCCCTTCCCCCCTCTGGGATCCCTCTCCACCGTCCCCCATCCACCTGTGGCAAATGACCCCCGTGTCCCCCTTCCTCCTGTGGGATCTCCCTCCCATGTCCCCCTTCCTCCTGTGGGATCTCTCTGCCCCGTCCCCCGTCCACCTGTGGGATCTCCCAGCCCCGACCCCTTTACTCCCGTGGGATCCCCCCCCCTGTTCACCTTCCCCCATGTGGGATCCCACTCCCCCGTCCCCCTTCCTCCTGTGGGATCTCCCTCCCACGTCCCCCTTCCTCCTAAGGGATCTCTCTGCCCCATCCCCCCACCACCTGTGGGATCTCCCACCCCCGAACCCTTTACTCCCGTGGGATCCCCCTCCCCCATACCCCTGTGGGATCTCTCTTCCCCGTCCCCCTTACACCTTGTGGGATCCCCCTCCCCCGTCCACCATCCCCCATGTGGGACCCCACTCCCTCGTCCCCCTTACCTCCTGTGGGATCTCCCTACCAAAGTCCCCCTTCTCTCCTGTGGGATCTCTCTGCCACATTCCCATTCCTACCGTGGGATCTCTCATCCCCGTCCCACATCCACCTGTGGGATCTCTCTGCCCCATCTCCCTGCCTCCTGTGGGATCTCTCTGCCCCGTCCTCCTTCCCCCCTGTGGGATCCCCCTCCCCCCCATGGGATATCCCTCCCCCTTTCCCCTTTCCCATTTTGTGATCCCCGTCCCCTATCACCCCTGTGCAATCTCTCTCCACCGTCCCCCTTCCCCCTGTGGGATCTTGCTCCCCCGTCCCTCTTCCTCCCTGTGGGTTCTCCCTCCCGCCTCCCCCTTCCCCCCTGTGGGATCCCTCTCCACCGTCCCCCATCCACGTGTGGGATCTCTCTCCCCCTTCCCACCTGCGTACTCTCCGTCGCCCGTCCACCTTACCCCCTGTGGGATCCCTCTCCCCCGTCCCCCTTCCTCCTGTGGGATCTCTCTGCCACATCCCCCTTCCTCCTGTGGGATCTCTCTTCCTCGTCCCCCATCCTCCTGTGGGAACTCTCTGCCCCATCCCCCTTCCTCCTGTGGGATCACTCTGCCCCGTCCTCCTTACCCCCTGTGGGATCCCCCTCCCCCCAGTGGGATATCCCTCCCCCTTTCCCCTTTCCCATTTTGTGATCCCCGCCCCCTATCACCCCTGTGGAATCCATCTCTACTGTCCCCCTTCCCCCCTGTGGAATCCCTCTCCATCGTCCCCAATCCCCCTGTGGGATCTTGCTCACCCGTCCAACTTCCCCCCTGTGGGTTCTCCCTCCCGCCTCCCCCTTCCCCCCTGTGGGATCCCTCTACACCGTCCCCCATCCCAGTGTGGGATCTGGCTCCCGTGTCCCTCTTCCTCATGTGGGAACGCCCTCCCACGTCCCCCTTCCTCCTGTGGGATCTCCCTCCCCCGTCCCGCTTCCAACTGTGAGATATTCCTCCCCCGTCCACCTTCCTCCTGTGGGATCCCTCAGCGCCGTCCCCCTTCCCCCCGAGGGATCCCCCTCCCCCGTCCACCTTCTCCCCGTGGGATCACCCTCCCCCGTCCACCTTCCCCCCTGTGCGATCCCTCTCCCTCGTCCCCCTTCCTCCTGTGGGATCTCTCTCCCCCTTCCCACCTGCGGGCTCTCTATCCCCCGTCCACCTTCCCCCCTGTGGGATCCCTCTCCCCCGTCCTCCTTGCCCCAGTGGGATCTCTCGTCCCCGTCCCCCAACCTCCTGTGGGATCTCTCTGCCCCGTCACCCTTCCCCTCTTTGGGACCCCCTCCACTTGCACCTTCCCCATTTTGAGATCCCCGTCCCCCATCCCCCCTGTGGGATCTGACCCCCGTTTCCCCCTTCCTGTGGGATCTTCCTCCCACGTCCCCCTTCCTCCTGTGGGAACCCTTTCCCCCATCCCCCTTCCTCCTCTGGGATCTCTATGCCACATCCCCCTTCCTACTGTGGGATCTCTCTTCCCCGTCCCACATCCACCTGTGGGATCTCTCGGCCCCGTCTCCCTTCCTCCTGTGGGATCTATCTTCACTGTCCCCCTTCTTTCTGTGGGATCTCTCTGCCCCGTACCCCTTCCCCGCTGTGGGATCCCCTTCCCCCGTCCACCTTCCCCACTGTTGGATCCCCCTCCCCATCCCCCTTGCCCATTTTGGGATCCTGTCAGCCTTCCCCCTGTGGGATCTTCCTCCCGTGTCCCTCTTCACCCCTGTGGAATCCCTCTCCGTCGTCCCCCATCCCCCTGTGGGATCTTGCTCACCCGTCCACCTTCCCCCCTGTGGGTTCTCCCTCCCGCCTCCCCCTTCCCCCCCTCTGGGATCCCTCTCCACCGTCCCCCATCCACCTGTGGGATCTGACCCCCGTGTCCCCTTCCTCCTGTGGGATCTCCCTCCCACGTCCCCCTTCCTCCTGTGGGATCTATCTACCCCGTCCCCCGTCCACCTGTGGGATATCCCACCCCCGACCCCCTTACACCCTGTGGGATCCCGCTCCCCCGTCCACCATCCCCCATGTGGGATCCCACTCCCCCGTCCCACTTACCTCCTGTGGGATCTCCCTACCAAAGTCCCCCTTCTCTCCTGTGGGATCTCTCTGCCACATTCCCATTCCTACCGTGGGATCTCTCATCCCCGTCCCACATCCACTTGTGGGATCTCTCTGCCCCATCTCCCTTCCTCCTGTGGGATCTCTCTTCCTCGTCCCCCATCCTCCTGTGGGATCTCTCTGCCCCGTCCCCCTTCCCCCTGTGGGATCACTCTGCCCCGTCCTCCTTCCCCCCTGTGGGATCCCCCTCCCCCACGTGGGATATCCCTCCCCCTTTCCCCTTTCCCATTTTGTGATCCCCGTCCCCTATCTCCCCTGTGGAATCCCTCTCCACCGTCCCCCATCCCCGTGTGGGATCTGACCCCCGAGTCCCCCTTTCACCTGTGGGATCTGACTCCCGTGTCCCCATTCCTCCTGTGGGATCTCCCTCCCCCGTCCACATTCCCCCCTGTGGGATCCCACTCCCCCATCCCTCTTCCCCCTGTGGGATCCCTCTCCCCCGTACCCCTTACCTCGTGTGGGATCTCCCGACCAAAGTCCCCCTTCTCTCCACATTCCCATTCCTACCGTGGGATCTCTCATCCCCGTCCCACATCCACCTGTGGGATCTCTCTGCCCCATCTCCCTTCCCCCTTGTGGGATCTCACTCCCGTGTCCCTCTTCACCCATGTGGAATCCCTCTCCACCGTCCCCCTTCCCCTTGTGGGATCTTGCCTCCCCCGTCCCCCTTCCCCCATGTGGGTTCTCCCTCCCGCCTCCCACTTCCCCCCTGTGGGATGCCTCTCCACCGCCCCCCTTCACCGTGTGGGATCTGATTCCCGTGTCCCCCTTCCTCCTGTGGGATCTGATTCCCGTGTCCCCCTTCCTCCTGTGGGAGCTCCCTCCCATGTCCCCGTTCCTCCTGTGGGATCTCTCTGCCCCGTACCCCATCCACCTGTGGGATCCCACTCCCCCGATCAACTTAACCCCTGTGTGATCCCTCTCCCCCGTCCACCTTCACCCCTGTGGGATCTCTCTCCCCCGTCCACCTTACCCCCTGTGGGATCCCCCTCCCCCGTCCACCTTCCCCCCGTGGGATATCCATCCCCCTTTCCCCTTTCCCATTTTGTGATCCCCGTCACCAATCACCCCTGTGGAATCCATCTCTACTGTACCCCTTCCCCCTGTGGGATCCTGCTCCCCCGTCCCTCTTCCTCCCTGTGGGTTCTCCCACCCGCCTCCCCCTTCCCCCCTGTGGGATCCCTCTCCACCGTCCCCCATCAACGTGTGGGATCTGACTCCCGTGTCCCCCTTGCTCCTGTGGGATCGCCCTCCCACGTCCCCCTTCCTCCTGTGGGATCTTCCTCCCGCCTCCCCCTTCCCCCTGTGGGATCCCTCTCCACCGTCCCCCATCCCAGTGTGGGATCTGGCTCCTGTGTCCCTCTTCCTCCTGTGGGAACGCCCTCCCACGTCCCCCTTCCCTCCTGTGGGATCTCCTTCCCCCGTCCCCCTTCCTCCTGTGGGATCTCTCTTCCCCGTCCCCCTTGCACCCTGTGGGATCCCCCTCCCCCGTCCACCTTCCCTCCTGTGGGATCTCCCTACCAAAGTACCCCTTCTCTCCTGTGGGATCTCTCTGCCACATTCCCATTCCTACCGTGGGATCTCTCATCCCCGTCCACATCCACCTGTGGGATCTCTCTGCCCCATCCCCCTTCCTCCTGTGGGATCTCTCTTCCCCGTCCCCCTTCTTCCTGTGGGATCTCTCTGCCCCGTACCCAATCCCCCCTGTGGGATCCCCCTCCTCCTTCCCCCTTCCCCATTTTGGGATCCCCGTCCCCCTTGCCCCCTGTGGGATCTCCCTTCCGTGTCCCCCTTCACCCCTGTGGATTCCCTCTCCACCGTCCCCCATCCCCCTGTGGGATCTTGCTCACCCGTCCACCTTCCCCCCTGTGGGTTCTCCCTCCCGCCTCCCCCTTCCCCCCTCTGGGATCCCTCTCCACCGTCCCCCATCCCACTGTGGGATCTGACCCCCCGTGTCCCCCTTCCACCTGTGGGATCTCCCTCCCACGTCCCCCTTCCTCCTGCGGGATCTCTCTGCCCCGTCCCCCGTCCACCTGTGGGATCTCCCACCCCCGACCCCTTTACTCCCGTGGGATCCCCCTCCCCCATTCCCCTGTGGGATCTCTCCTCCCCGTCCCCCTTACACCCTGTGGGATCCCCCTCCCCGGTCCACCTTCCCCCATGTGGGATCCCACTCCCCCATCCCTCTTCCCCCTGTGGGATCGCTCTCCCCCGTCCCCCTTACCTCCTGTGGGATCTCACTACCAAAGTCCCCCTTCTCTCCTGTGGGATCTCTCTGCCCCGTCCCCCTTCTCTCCTGTGGGATCTCTCTGCCCCGTCCCCCTTCCTCCTGTGGGATCACTCTGCCCCGTCCTCCTTCCCCCCTCTGGGACCCCCCTCCCCTCCGTGGGATATCCCTCCCCCTTTCCCCTTTCCCATTTTGTGATCCCCGTCCCCTATCACCCCTGTGGAATCCCTCTCCACCGTCCCCCTTCCCCCTGTGGGATCCTGCTTCCCCCGTCCCTCTTCCTCCCTGTGGGTTCTCCCACCCGCCTCCCCCTTCCCCCCTTTGGGATCTCTCTTCCCCGTCCCCCTTGCACCCTGTGGGATCTCCCTACCAAAGTCCCCCTTCTCTCCTGTGGGATCTCTCTGCCACATTCCCATTCCTACCGTGGGATCTCTCATCCCCGTCCCACATCCACCTGTGGGATCTCTCTGCCCCATCTCCCTTCCTCCTATGGGATCTCTCTTCCCCGTCCCCCTTCTTCCAGTGGGATCTCTCTGCCCCGTACCCAATCCCCCCTGTGGAATCCATCTCTACTGTACCCCTTCCCACTGTGGGATCCTGCTCCCCCGTCCCTCTTCCTCCCTGTGGGTTCTCCCACCCGCCTCCCCATTCCCCCTGGGGGATCCATCTCCACCGTCCCCCATCCCCGTGTGGGATCTGACTCCCGTGTCCCCCTTGCTCCTGTGGGATCGCCCTCCCGTCGCCCCTTCCTCCTGTGGGATCTCCCTCCCGCCTCCCCCTTCCCCCCTGTGGGATCCCTCTCCACCGTCCCCCATCCCAGTGTGGGATCTGGCTCCCGTGTCCCTCTTCCTCCTGTGGGAACGCCCTCCCACGTCCCCCTTCCTCCTGTGGGATCTCCCTCCCCCGTCCGGCTTCCAACTAAGATATTCCTCCCTCTTCCACCTTCCTACTGTGGGATCCCTCAGCGCCGTCCCCCTTCCCCCCGAGGGATCCACCTCCCCCGTCCCCCATCCCCGTGTGGGATCTGACCCCCGAGTCCCCCTTTCACCTGTGGGATCTGACTCCCGTGTCCCCCTTCCTCCTGTGGGATCTCCATCCCCGTCCACATTCCCCCCTGTGGGATCCCACTCCCCCATCCCTCTTCCCCCTGTGGGATCCCTCTCCCCCGTACCCCTTACCTCCTGTGGGATCTCCCTACCAAAGTCCCCCTTCTCTCCTGTGGGATCTCTCTGCCACATTCCCATTCCTACCGTGGGATCTCTCATCCCCGTCCCACATCCACCTGTGGGATCTCTCTGCCCCATCTCCCTTCCCCCTTGTGGGATCTCCCTCCCGCCTCCCACTTCCCCCCTTTGGGATCCCTCTCCACCGTCCCCCTTCACCGTGTGGGATCTGACTCCCGTGTCCCCCTTCCTCCTGTGGGATCTCCCTCCCATGTCCCCGTTCCTCCTGTGGGATCTCTCTGCCCCGTACCCCATCCACCTGTGGGATCCCACTCCCCCGATCAATAACCCCTGTGTGATCCCTCTCCCCCGTCCACCTTCACCCCTGTGGGATCTCTCTCCCCCGTCCACCTTACCCCCTGTGGGATCTCTCTCCCCCATCCCCCTTCCTCCTGTGGGATCTGCCTCCCCTGTCCCCCTTCCTCCTGTGATATCTCTCTGCCATATTCCCCTTCCTACTGTGGGATCTCTCTTCCTCGTCACCCATCCTCCTGTGGGATCTCTCTGCCCCGTCCCCCTTCCCCCCTGTGGGATCCCCCACCCCCGTCCACCTTCCCCCCGTGGGATATCCCTCCCCCTTTCCCCTTTCCCATTTTGTGATCCCCGTCACCAATCACCCCTGTGGAATCCATCTCAACTGTACCCCTTCCCCCTGTGGGATCCTGCTCCCCCGTCCCTTTTCCTCCCTGTGGGTTCTCCCACCCGCCTCCCCCTTCCCCCCTGTGGGATCCCTCTCCACCGTCCCCCATCAACGTGTGGGATCTGACTCCCGTGTCCCCCTTGCTCCTGTGGGATCGCCCTCCCACGTCCCCCTTCCTCCTGTGGGATCTCCCTCCCGCCTCCCCCTTCCCCCCTGTGGGATCCCTCTCCACCGTCCCCCATCCCAGTGTGGGATCTGGCTCCCGTGTCCCTCTACCTCATGTGGGAACGCCCTCCCACGTCCCCCTTCCTCCTGTGGGATCTCTCTACCCCGTCCCCCATCCACCTGTGGGATATCCCACCCCCGACCCCTTTACTCCTGTGGGATCCCCCTCCCCCGTCCACCTTCCCCCATGTGGGATCCCACTCCCCCGTCCCCCTTCCTACTGTGGGATCTCCCTCCCACGTCCCCCTTCCTCCTGTGGGATCTCTCTGCCCCATCCCACCTCCACCTGTGGGATCTCCCACCCCCGAACCCTTTACTCCCGTGGGATCCCCCTCCCCCATACCCCTGTGGGATCTCTCTTCCCCATCCACCTTACACCCTGTGGGATCCCCCTCCCCCGTCCACCATCCCCCATGTGGGATCCCACTCCCCCGTCCCACTTACCTCCTGTGGGATCTCCCTACCAAAGTCCCCCTTCTCTCCTGTGGGATCTCTCTGCCACATTCCCATTCCTACCGTGGGATCTCTCATCCCCGTCCCACATCCACTTGTGGGATCTCTCTGCCCCATCTCCCTTCCTCCTGTGGGATCTCTCTGCCACATCCCCCTTCCTCCTGTGGGATCTCTCTTCCTCGTTCCCCATCCTCCTGTGGGATCTCTCTGCCCCGTCCCCCTTCCCCCTGTGGGATCACTCTGCCCCGTCCTCCTTCCCCCCTGTGGGATCCCCCTCCCCCACGTGGGATATCCCTCCCCCTTTCCCCTTTCCCATTTTGTGATCCCCATCCCCTATCTCCCCTGTGGAATCCCCCTCCCCCGTCCACATTCTCCCCGTGGGATCACCCTCCCCCGTCCACCTTCCCCCCTGTGGGATCCCTCTCCCTCATCCCCCTTCCTCCTGTGGGATCTCTCTCCCCCTTCCCACCTGCGGGCTCTCTGTCCCCCGTCCACCTTCACCCCTGTGGGATCCCTCTCCCCCGTCCTCCTTGCCCCTGTGGGATCTCTCGTCCCCGTCCACCTTCCCCCCTTTGGGATCACCCTCCCCTTGCCCCTACCCCATTTTGAGATCCCCGTCCCCCTTCCCCCCAGTAGGATCTGACCCCCGTTTCCCCCTTCTCTGGGATCTTCCTCCCACGTCCCCCCTCCTCCTGTGGGATCCCTCTCCCCCATCCCCCTTCCTCCTCTGGGATCTCTCTGCCACATCCCCCTTCCTACCGTGGGATCTCTCTTCCCCGTCCCACATCCACCTGTGGGATCTCTCGGCCCCGTCTCCCTTGCTCCTGTGGGATCACTCTGCCCCGTCCCCCTTCCCCGCTGCAGGATCCCCCTCCCCCATCCACCTTCCCCACTGTGGGATACCCCTCCCCTTCCCCCTTGCCCATTTTGGGATCCCGTCAGCCTTCCCCCTGTGGGATCTACCTCCCATGTCCCCCTTCACCCCTGTGGAATCCCTCTCCATCGTCCCCAATCCCCCTGTGGGATCTTGCTCACCCGTCCAACTTCCCCCCTGTGGGTTCTACCTCCCACCTCCCCCTTCCCCCCTCTGCGATCCCCCTCCCCCGTCCACCTTCCCCCTTGTGGGATCCCACTCCCCCGTCCCCCTTACCTACTGTGGGATCTCCTTACCAAAGTCCCCCTTCTCTCCTGTGGGATCTCTCTGCCACATTCCCATTCCTACCGTGGGATCTCTCATCCCCATCCCACATCCACCTGTGGGATCTCTCTGCCCCATCTCCCTGCCTCCTGTGGGATCTCTCTGCCCCGTCCTCCTTCCCCCCTGTGGGATCCCCCTCCCCCCCGTGGGATATCCCTCCCCCTTTCCCCTTTCCCATTTTGTGATCCCCGTCCCCTATCACCCCTGTGAAATCTCTCTCCACCGTCCCCCTTCCCCCTGTGGGATCTTGCTCCCCCGTCCCTCTTCCTCCCTGTGGGTTCTCCCTCCCGCCTCCCCCTTCCCCCCTGTGGGATCCCTCTCCACCGTCCCCCATCAACGTGTGGGATCTCTCTCCCCCTTCCCACCTGCGTACTCTCCGTCGCCCGTCCACCTTACCCCCTGTGGGATCCCTCTCCCCCGTCCCCCTTCCTCCTGTGGGATCTCTCTGCCACATCCCCCTTCCTCCTGTGGGATCTCTCTTCCTCGTCCCCCATCCTCCTGTGGGAACTCTCTGCCCCATCCCCCTTCCTCCTGTGGGATCACTCTGCCCCGTCCTCCTTACCCCCTGTGGGATCCCCCTCCCCCCAGTGGGATATCCCTCCCCCTTTCCCCTTTCCCATTTTGTGATCCCCGTCCCCTATCACCCCTGTGGAATCCATCTCTACTGTCCCCCTTCCCCCCTGTGGAATCCCTCTCCACCGTCCCCATTCCCCGTGTGGGATCCTGCTCCCCAGTCCCTCTTCCTCCCTGTGGGTTCTCCCTCCCGCCTCCCCCATCCCCCCTGTGGGATCCCTCTCCACCGTCCCCCATCCCCGTGTGGGATCTGACCCCCGAGTCCCCCTTTCACCTGTGGGATCTGACTCCCGTGTCCCCCTTCCTCCTGTGGGATCTCCATCCCCGTCCACATTCCCCCCTGTGGGAACCCCCTCCCACTTCCCAATTTTGGGATCCAAGTCCTCCTTCCCCCTTGTGGGATCTCCCTCCCGTGTCCCTCTTCAACCCTGTGGAATCCCTCTCCCCCGTCCCCCTTCCCCCTGTGGGATCTTGCTCCCCCGTCCCACTTCCCCCCTCTGGGTTCTACCCCCCACCTCCCCATTCCCCCCTGAGGGATCTCCCTCCTGTGTCCCCCTGCACCCCTGTGGAATCCCTCTCCACCGTCCCCCTTCCCCCTGTGGGATCTTGCTCCCCCGTCCCACTTCCCCCCTCTGGGTTCTACCCCCCACCTCCCCATTCCCCCCTGAGGGATCTCCCTCCTGTGTCCCCCTGCACCCCTGTGGAATCCCTCTCCACCGTCCCCCTTCCCCCTGTGGGATCCTGCTCCGCAGTCCCCCTTCCTCCTGTGGGATCTCTCTGCCCCGTCCCCCTTCCTCTTGTGGCAACTTCCTCCCCCGTGCACGTTTTTCCTTTGGGATCCCTCTCCCCGTCCCCCTTCCACCCTGTGGGATCCCTCTCCCCCGTCCCCCTTCCTCCTGTCGGATCTACCTCCCCCGTCCCGCTTCCTGTTGTGGGACCTTCCTCCCGCGTCCCTCTTCACCCCTGTGGGATCCCTCTCCACTGTCCCCTTCTCCCTGTGGGATATTAACCCATCCATCTTCCCTCCTGTGGTAACTCCCTCCCATGTCCCCCTTCACCCTTGTGGGATCTCCCTCCCACGTCCCCCTTCTTCCTGTGGATCATTCTGCCCCGTCAACCGTCCACCTCTTGGATCTCTCTGCCACGACCAGCTTCCCCCCTGTGGGATTTCTCTCCATCGTCCCCCTTCCTCCTGTGGTATCTCCCTCCCCCATCCCCCTTCCCCCCTGTGGGATCTCTCTCCCTCGTCCCCCTTCCTCCTGTGGGATCTCTCTCCCCCGTCCCCCTTCCTCCTGTGGGATCTCTCACCCCCCGTCCCACTTCCCCTGTGGTATCTCCCTCCACCGTCCCCCACCCTCCTGTGGGATCTCCCTCCCCCGTCCCCCTTCCTCCTGTGGTATCTCCATCCCCCGTCCCCCTTCCTCCTGTGGTATCTCCCTCCCCCTTCCTCCTGTGGGATCTCCCTCCCCCGTCCCCCTTCCTCCTGTGGGATCCCCTTCCCCCTGTGGGATCTCCCACCCCCATCCCCCTTCCTCCTGTGGGATCTCCCTCCCCCGTCCCCCTTCCTCCTGTGGTATCTCCCTCCCCCGTCCCCCTTCCTCCTGTGGGATCTCCCTCCCCCGTCCCCCTTCCTCCTGTGGGATCTCCCTCCCCCGTCCTACTTCCTCCTGTAGGATCTCACTCCCCCATCCCCCTTCCTCCTGTGGTATCTCCCTCCCCCGTCCCCCTTCCTGTGGGATCTCCCTCCCCCCTCCCCCTTCCTCCAGTGGGATTCCCTCCCCCGTCCCCCTTCCTCCTGTGGGATCTCCCCTCCCCCGTCCCCCTTCCTCCTGTGGGATCCCCCTCCCCCGTCCCCCTTCCTGTGGGATCTCCCTCCCCCGTCCCCCTTCCTCCTGTGGTATCTCCCTCCCCCGTCCCCCTTCCTCCTGTGGTATCTCCCTCACCCGTCCCCCTTCCTCCTGTGGGATCTCCCCTCCCCCATCCTCCTGTGGTATCTCCCTCCCCCATCCCGCTTCTGCCTGTGGGATCTCCCTCCCCCATCCCCCTTCCTCCTGTGGTATCTCCCTCCCCCGTCCCACTTCCTCCTGTGGTATCTCCCTCCCCCGTCCCCCTTCCTCCTGTGGGAACCCCCTCCCCCGTCCCCCTTCCTCCTGCGGGATCTCCCTCCCCCGTCCCCCTTCCTCCTGTGGGATCTCTCTACCCCGTCCCCCTTCCTCCTGTGGGATCTCTCTACCCCGTCTCCCTTCCCCCTGTGGGATCTCCCTCCCCCGTCCCCCTTCCTCCTGTGGGATCTCCCTCCCCCGTCCCCCTTCCCCCTGTGGGATCTCCCCTCCCCCATCGCCCCTCCTGTGGGATCTCCCCTCCCCCGTCCCCCTTCCTCCTGTGGTATCTCCCTCCCCCGTCCCACTTCCTCCTGTGCGATCTCCCTCCCCCGTCCCCCTTCCTCCTGTGGGATCTCCCTCCCCCGTCCCACTCCCTCCTGTGGGATCTCCCTCACCCGTCCCCCTTCCTCCTGTGGGATCTCCCCTCCCCCATCCCCCTTCCTCCTGTGGGATCTCACTCCCCCGTCCCCCTTCCTCCAGTGGGATCTCCCCTCCCCCATCCCCCTTCCTCCTGTGGTATCTCCCTCCCCCATCCCGCTTCTGCCTGTGGGATCTCCCTCCCCCATCCCCCTTCCTCCTGTGGTATCTCCCTCCCCCGTCCCCCTTCCTCCTGTGGGAACCCCCTCCCCCGTCCCCCTTCCTCCTGCGGGATCTCCCTCCCCCGTCCCCCTTCCTCCTGTGGGATCTCTCTACCCCGTCCCCCTTCCTCCTGTGGGATCTCTCTACCCCGTCTCCCTTCCCCCTGTGGGATCTCCCTCCCCCGTCCCCCTTCCTCCTGTGGGATCTCCCTCCCCCGTCCCCCTTCCCCCTGTGGGATCTCCCCTCCCCCATCGCCCCTCCTGTGGGATCTCCCCTCCCCCGTCCCCCTTCCTCCTGTGGTATCTCCCTCCCCCGTCCCACTTCCTCCTGTGCGATCTCCCTCCCCCGTCCCCCTTCCTCCTGTGGGATCTCCCTCCCCCGTCCCACTCCCTCCTGTGGGATCTCCCTCACCCGTCCCCCTTCCTCCTGTGGGATCTCCCCTCCCCCATCCCCCTTCCTCCTGTGGGATCTCACTCCCCCGTCCCCCTTCCTCCAGTGGGATCCTCCTCCCCCTTCCCCATTCCTCCTGTGGTATCTCCCTCCCCCGTCCCCCTTCCTGTTGTGGGATCTCCCTCCCCCGTCCCCCTTCCTCCTGTGGTATCTCCCTCCCCCTTCCTCCTGTGGTATCTCCCTCCCCCGTCCCCCTTCCTCCTGTGGTATCTCCCTCCCGCGTCCCCCTACCTCCTGTGGTATCTCCCTCCCCGGTCCCCCTTCCTCCTGTGGGATCTCCCTCCCCCGTCCCCCTTCCTCCTGTGGGATCTCCCTCCCCCGTCCCACTTCCTCCTGTGGGATCTCCCTCCCCCATTCCCCTTCCTCCTGTGGTATCTCCCTCCACCGTCCCCCACCCTCCTGTGGGATCTCCCTCCCCCGTCCCCCTTCCTCCTGTGGTATCTCCATCCCCCGTCCCCCTTCCTCCTGTGGTATCTCCCTCCCCCGTCCCCCATCCTCCTGTGGTATCTCCCTCCCCCATCCCCCTTCTGCCTGTGGGATCTCCCTCCCCCGTCCCCCTTCCTCCTGTGGTATCTCCCTCCCCCGTCCCCCTTCCTCCTGTGGTATCTCCCTCACCCGTCCCCCTTCCTCCTGTGGGATCTCCCCTCCCCCATCCCCCTTCCTCCTGTGGTATCTCCCTCCCCCATCCCGCTTCTGCCTGTGGGATCTCCCTCCCCCATCCCCCTTCCTCCTGTGGTATCTCCCTCCCCCGTCCCCCTTCCTCCTGTGGTATCTCCCTCCCCCGTCCCCCTTCCTCCTGTGGGATCTCCCCTCCCCCATCCCCCTTCCTCCTGTGGGATCTCACTCCCCCGTCCCCCTTCCTCCTGTGGTATCTCCCTCCCCCGTCCCCCTTCCCCCTGTGGGATCTCCATCCCCCGTCCCCCTTCCTGTTCTGGGATCTCCCTCCCCCGTCCCCCTTCCTCCTGTGGGATCTCCCTCCCCCGTCCCCCTTCCTCCTGTGGGATCTCCTTCCCCCGTCCCCCTTCCTCCTGTGGTATCTCCCTCCCCCGTCCCCCTTCCTCCTGTGGTATCTCCCTCCCCCGTCCCCCTTCCTCCTCTGGGATCTCACTCCCCCGTCCCCCTTCCTCCTGTGGTATCTCCCTCCACCGTCCCCCTTCCTGTTGTGGGATCTCACTCCCCCGTCCCCCTTCCTCCTGTGGTATCTCCCTCCCCCGTCCCCCTTCCTGTTGTGGGATCTCTCTCCCCCGTTCCCCTTCCTCCTGTTGGATCTCTCTCCCCCATCCCCCTTTCTCCTGTGGGATCTCCCCTCCCCCGTCCCCCTTCCTCCTGTGGTATCTCCCTCCCCCGTCCCCCTTCCTCGTGTGGGATCCCCCTCCCCCGTCCCCCTTCCTCGTGTGGGATCCCCCTCCCCCGTCCCCCTTCCTCCTGTGGGATCTTGCTACCCCGTCCCCCTTCCCCCCTGTGGGTTCTCCCTCCCGCCTATCCCTTCCCCCCTCTGGGATCCCTTCTCCACCGTCCCCCATCCCCCTGTGGGAACGGACCCCCATGTCCCCCTTCCTCCTGTGGGATCTCCCTCCCCCGTCCCCCTTCCCCCCTGTGGGATCTCTCTCCCTCATCCCCCTTCCTCCTGTGGGATCTCCCTCCCCCGTCCCCCTTCCTCCAGTGGGATCCCCCTCCCCCTTCCTCCTGTGGTATCTCCCTCCCCCGTCCCGCTTCCTCCTGTGGTATCTCCCTCACCCGTCCCCCTTCCTCCTGTGGGATCTCCCCTCCCCCATCCCCCTTCCTCCTGTGGGATCTCACTCCCCCGTCCCCCTTCCTCCTGTGGGATCTTGCTACCCCGTCCCCCTTCCCCCCTGTGGGTTCTTCCTCCCGCCTATCCCTTCCCCCCTCTGGGATCCCTTCTCCACCGTCCCCCATCCCCCTGTGGGATCTGACCCCCGTGTCCCCCTTCCTCCTGTGGGATCTCCCTCCCCCGTCCCCCTTCCCCACTGTGGGATCTCTCTCCCTCATCCCCCTTCCTCCTGTGGGATCTCCCTCCCCCGTCCCCCTTCCTCCAGTGGGATCCCCCTCCCCCGTCCCCCTTCGTCCTGTGGGATCCCCCTTCCCCGTCCCCCTTGCCCCTGTGGTATCTCCCTCCCTCGTCCCCCT
Source organism: Hypanus sabinus (assembly GCF_030144855.1). NCBI lineage: Eukaryota > Metazoa > Chordata > Chondrichthyes > Myliobatiformes > Dasyatidae > Hypanus > Hypanus sabinus. The sequence goes on from NW_026781784.1 coordinate 90,139, forward strand.
TCCTCCTGTGGTATCTCCCTCCCCCGTCCCGCTTCCTCCTCTGGGATCTCCCCTCCCCCGTCCCCCTTCCTCCTGTGGTATCTCCCTCCCCCGTCCCCCTTCCACCTGTGGTATCTCCCCTCCCCCGTCCCCCATCCTCCTGTGGTATCTCCCTCCCCCGTCCCCCTTCATCCTGTGGTATCTCCCTCCCCCGTCCCCCTTCCTCCTGTGGGATCTCCCTCCCCCATCCCCCTTCCTCCTGTGGTATCTCCCTCCCCCGTCCCACTTCCTCCTGTGGGATCTCCCTCCCCCGTCCCCCTTCCTCCTGTGGGATCTCCCTCCCCCGTCCCCCTTCCTCCTGTGGGATCTCCCCTCCCCCGTCTCCATTCCTGTTGTGGGATCTCTCTGCCCCGTCCCCCTTCCTCCTGTGAGATGTCCCTCCCCCGTCCCCCTTCCTCGTGTGGGATCCCCCTCCCCCGTCCTCCTTCCTCCTGTGGGATCTTGCTACCCCGTCCCCCTTCCCCCCTGTGGGTTCTCCCTCCCGCCTATCCCTTCCCCCCTCTGGGATCCCTTCTCCACGGTCCCCCATCCCCCTGTGGGATCTGACCCCCGTGTCCCTCTTCCTCCTGTGGGATCTCCGTACCACGTCCCCCTTCCTCCTGTGGGATCTCCCTCCCCCGTCCCCCCTTCCACCTGTGGGATCTCCCTCCCCCGTCCCCCTTCCTCCTGTGGGATCCCCTTCCCCCGTCCCCCTCCCCCCGTGGGATCTCCCATCCTCGTCCCCCTTCCTCCTGTGGGATCTCCCTCCCCCGTCCCCCTTCCTGTGGGATCTCCCTCCCCCGTCCCTCTTCCCCCAGTGGATCCCCCTCCCCCGTCCCCCTTCCTCCAGTGGGATCCCCCTCCCCCGTCCCCCTTCCTCCTGTGGTATCCCCCTCCCCCGTCCCCCTTCCTGTGGGATCTCACTCCCCCGTCCCCCTTCCTCCAGTGGGATCCCCCTCCCCCGTCCCCCTTCCTCCTGTGGTATCCCCCTCCCCCGTCCCCCTTCCTGTGGGATCTCACTCCCCCGTCACCCTTCCTCCAGTGGGATCCCCCTCCCCCGTCCCCCTTCCTCCTGTGGTATCCCCCTCCCCCATTCCACTTCCTCCTGTGGGATCTCCCTCACCCGTCCCCCTTCCTCGTGTGGGATCCCCCTCCCCCGTCCCCCTTCCTCCTGTGGGATCTCTCACCCCCGTCCCCCTTCCTCCTGTGGGATCTCTCACCCCCGTCCCCCTTCCTCGTGTGGAATCTCTCTTTCCCGTCCCCCTTCCCACTGTGGGATCTGACCCCGTGTCCCCCTTCCTCCTGTGGTATCTCCCTCCCCCGTCCCCCTTCCTGCTGTGGTATCTCCCTCCCCCGTCCCGCTTCCTCCTGTGGTATCTCCCTCCCCCGTCCCCGTTCCTCCTGTGGTATCTCCCTCCCCCGTCCCCCTTCCTCCAGTGGGATCCCCCTCCCCCGTCCCCCTTCCTCCTGTGGTATCCCCCTCCCCCATTCCTCTTCCTCCTGTGGGTTCTCCCTCCCCCCGTCCCCCTTCCTCCTGTGGTATCTCCCTCCCCCGTCCCCCAACCTCCTGTGGGATCTCACTCCCCCGTCCCCCTTCCTCTAGTGGGATCCCCCTCCCCCCGTCCCCCTTCCTCCTGTGGTATCCCCCACCCCCATTCCTCTTCCTCCTGTGGTATCTCCCTCCCCCGTCCCCCTTCCTCCTGTGGGATCTCACTCCCCCGTCCCCCTTCCTCCAGTGGGATCCCCCTCCCCCGTCCCCCTTCCTCCTGTGGTATCCCCCTCCCCCATTCCTCTTCCTCCTGTGGGTTCTCCCTCCCCCGTCCCCCTTCCTCCTGTGGTATCTCCCTCCCCCGTCCCCCTTCCTCCTGTGGGATCTCACTCCCCCGTCCCCCTTCCTCCAGTGGGATCCCCCTCCCCCGTCCCCCTTCCTCCTGTGGTATCCCCCTCCCCCATCCCCCTTCCTCCTGTGGTATCTCCCCTCCCCCGTCCCCATTCCTCCTCTGGTATCTCCCTCCCCCGTCCCCCTTCCTCCTGTGGTATCTCCCTCCCCCGTCCCCCTTCCTCCTGTGGGACCTCCCTCCCCCGTCCCCCTTCCTCCTGTGGTATCTCCCCTCCCCCGTCCCCCTTCCTCCTGTGGTATCTCCCCTCCCCCGTCCCCCTTCCTCCTGTGGTATCTCCCCTCCCCCGTCCCCCTTCCTCCTGCGGTAACTCCCCTCCCCCGTCCCCCTTCCTCCTGTGGTATCTCCCCTCCCCCATCCCCCTTCCTCCTGTGGTATCTCCCCTCCCCCGTCCCCATTCCTCCTGTGGTATCTCCCTCCCCCGTCCCCTTCCTCCTGTGGGATCTCCCTCCCCCGTCCCACTTCCTTGTGTGGGATCTCCCTCCCCGTCCCCCTTCCTCCTGTGGGATCTCTCTCCCCCGTCCCCCTTCCTCCTGTGGGATCTCTCTGCCCCATCCCCCTTCCTCCTGTGGGATCTCCCTCCCCCGTCCCCTTTCCTCCTGTGGGATCTCCCCTCCCCCATCCCCTTTCCTCCTGTGGTATCTCCCCTCCCCCCGTCCCCCTTCCTCCTGTGGGATCCCCCTCCCCCATCCCCCTTCCTCCTGTGGGATCTCCCCTCCCCCGTCCCCTTTCCAGTGGGATCTCCCTCCCCCATCCCCCTTCCTCCTGTGGTATCTCCCCTCCCCCCGTCCCCCTTCCTCCTGTGGGATCCCCCTCCCCCATCCCCCTTCCTCCTGTGGGATCTCCCCTCCCCCGTCCCCTTTCCTCCTGTGGGATCTCCCTCCCCCGTCCCCCTTCCTCCTGTGGGATCTCACTCCCCCGTCCCCCTTCCTCCTGTGGTATCTCCCTCCCCCGTCCCCCTTCATGTTGTGTGATCTCCCTCCCCCGTCCCCCTACCTCCTGTGGGATCTCCCTCCCCCATCCCCCTTCCTCCTGTGGGATCTCCCTCCCCCGTCCCCCTTCCTCCTGTGGGATCTCCCTCCCCCGTCCCCCTTTCTCCTGTGGGATCTCTCTGCCCCGTCCCCCTTCCTCCTGTGGGATCTCCCTCCTCCGTCCCCCTTCCTCGTGTGGGATCTCCCTCCCCCGTCCCTCTTCCTCGTGTGGGATCCCCCTCTCCCGTCCTCCTTCCTCCTGTGGGATCTTGCTACCCCGCCCCCTTCCCCCCTGTGGGTTCTCCCTCCCGCCTATCCCTTCCCCCCACTGGGATCCCTTCTCCACCGTCCCCCATCCCCCTGTGGGATCTGACCCCCGTGAACCCCTTCCTCCTGTGGGATCTCTCTCCCTCATCCCCCTTCCTCCTGTGGGATCTCTCTCCCGCTTCCCACCTGCGTACTCTCCGTCCCCCGTCCACCTTACCCCCTGTGGGATCACTCTCCCCCATCCCCCTTCCCCCTGTGGGATCCTTCTCCCCCATCTCCTTTCCTCCTCTGGGATCTCCCTCCCCCGTCCCCCTTCCTCCTGTGTGATCTCCCTCCCCCGTCCCCCTTCCCCCTGTGGGATCTCCCCTCCCCCATCCCCCCCTCCTGTGGGATCTCCCCTCCCCCGTCCCCCTTCCTCCTGTGGTATGTCCCTCCCCCGTCCCCCTTCCTCCTGTGGGATCTCCCTCCCCCGTCCCCCTTCCTGTTGTGGGACACCCACTACCCCGTCCCCCTTCCTCCTGTGGGGTCTCCCTCCCCCGTCCCCCTTCCCCCTGTGGGATCTCCCCTCCCGCATCCCCCCTCCTGTGGGATCTCCCCTCCCCCGTCCCCCTTCCTCCTGTGGGATCTCCCTCCCCCGTCCCCCTTCCTCCTGTGGGATCCCCTTCCACTGTCCCCCTTCCCCCTGTGGGATCTCCCACCCCCGTCCCCCTTCCTCCTGTGGGATCTCGCTCCCCCGTTCCCCTTCCTCCTGTGGTATCTCCATCCCCCATCCCCCTTCCTCCTGTGGGATCTCCCTCCCCCGTCCCCCTTCCTCAAGTGGGACCTCTCTGCCCCGTCCCCCTTCCTCCTGTGGGATCTCCCTCCCCCGTCCCCCTTCCTCCTGTGGTATCCCCCTCCCCCGTCCCCCTTACTCGTGTGGGATCCCCCTCCCCGTCCCACTTCCTCCTGTGGGATCTTGCTACCCCGTCCACCATCCCCCCTCTGAGATCCCTTCTCCACCGTCCCCCATCCCCCTGTGTGATCTGACCCCCGTGTCCCCCTTCCTCCTGTGGGATCTCCCTCCCACGTCCACCTTCCTCCTGTGGGATCTCTCTGCCCCGTCCCCCGTCCACCTGTGGGATCTCCCACCCCCGACCCCTTTACTCCCGTGGGATCCCCCTCCCCCATCCCCCTGTGGGATCTCTCTTCCCAGTCCCCCTTCCACCCTGTGGGATCCCTCTCCCCCGTCCCCCTTCCCTTCTGTGGGATCCCCCTCCCCCGTCCCTCTTCCCCCTGTGGGATCCCCCTCCGCCGTCCCCCTTCCTCCTGTGGTATCTCCCTCCCCCGTCCCCCTTCCTCCTGTGGGATCTCCCTCCCCCGTCGCCCTTCCTCCTGTGGGATCTCCCTCCCCCGTCCCCCTTCCTCCTGTGGGATCTCCCCTCCCCCATCCCCCTTCCTCCTGTGGTATCTCCCCTCCCCCCGTCCCCCTTCCTCCTGTGGGATCTCCCTCCTCCGTCCCCCTTCCTCGTGTGGGATCTCCCTCCCCCGTCCCTCTTCCTCGTGTGGGATCCCCCTCTCCCGTCCTCCTTCCTCCTGTGGGATCTTGCTACCCCGCCCCCTTCCCCCCTGTGGGTTCTCCCTCCCGCCTATCCCTTCCCCCCACTGGGATCCCTTCTCCACCGTCCCCCATCCCCCTGTGGGATCTGACCCCCGTGAACCCCTTCCTCCTGTGGGATTTCTCTCCCTCATCCCCCTTCCTCCTGTGGGATCTCTCTCCCGCTTCCCACCTGCGTACTCTCCGTCCCCCGTCCACCTTACCCCCTGTGGGATCACTCTCCCCCATCCCCCTTCCCCCTGTGGGATCCTTCTCCCCCATCTCCTTTCCTCCTCTGGGATCTCCCTCCCCCGTCCCCCTTCCTCCTGTGTGATCTCCCTCCCCCGTCCCCCTTCCCCCTGTGGGATCTCCCCTCCCCCATCCCCCCCTCCTGTGGGATCTCCCCTCACCCGTCCCCCTTCCTCCTGTGGTATGTCCCTCCCCCGTCCCCCTTCCTCCTGTGGGATCTCCCTCCCCCGTCCCCCTTCCTGTTGTGGGACACCCACTACCCCGTCCCCCTTCCTCCTGTGGGGTCTCCCTCCCCCGTCCCCCTTCCCCCTGTGGGATCTCCCCTCCCGCATCCCCCCTCCTGTGGGATCTCCCCTCCCCCGTCCCCCTTTCTCCTGTGGGATCTCCCTCCCCCGTCCCCCTTCCTCCTGTGGGATCCCCTTCCACTGTCCCCCTTCCCCCTGTGGGATCTCCCACCCCCGTCCCCCTTCCTCCTGTGGGATCTCGCTCCCCCGTTCCCCTTCCTCCTGTGGTATCTCCATCCCCCAACCCCCTTCCTCCTGTGGGATCTCCCTCCCCCGTCCCCCTTCCTCAAGTGGGACCTCTCTGCCCCGTCCCCCTTCCTCCTGTGGGATCTCCCTCCCCCGTCCCCCTTCCTCCTGTGGTATCCCCCTCCCCCGTCCCCCTTACTCGTGTGGGATCCCCCTCCCCGTCCCACTTCCTCCTGTGGGATCTTGCTACCCCCGTCCACCATCCCCCCTCTGAGATCCCTTCTCCACCGTCCCCCATCCCCCTGTGTGATCTGACCCCCGTGTCCCCCTTCCTCCTGTGGGATCTCCCTCCCACGTCCACCTTCCTCCTGTGGGATCTCTCTGCCCCGTCCCCCGTCCACCTGTGGGATCTCCCACCCCCGACCCCTTTACTCCCGTGGGATCCCCCTCCCCCATCCCCCTGTGGGATCTCTCTTCCCAGTCCCCCTTCCACCCTGTGGGATCCCTCTCCCCCGTCCCCCTTCCCTTCTGTGGGATCCCCCTCCCCCGTCCCTCTTCCCCCTGTGGGATCCCCCTCCGCCGTCCCCCTTCCTCCTGTGGTATCTCCCTCCCCCGTCCCCCTTCCTCCTGTGGGATCTCCCTCCCCCGTCGCCCTTCCTCCTGTGGGATCTCCCTCCCCCGTCCCCCTTCCTCCTGTGGGATCTCCCCTCCCCCATCCCCCTTCCTCCTGTGGTATCTCCCCTCCCCCCGTCCCCCTTCCTCCTGTGGGATCCCCCTCCCCCATCCCCCTTCCTCCTGTGGGATCCCTCTCCCCCGTCCCCTTTCCTCCTGTGGGATCTCCCTCCCCCGTCCCCCTTCCTCCTGTGGGATCTCACTCCCCCGTCCCCCTTCCTCCTGTGGTATCTCCCTCCCCCGTCCCCCTTCCTGCTGTGTGATCTCCCCTCCCCCGTCCCCCTTCCTCCTGTGGTATCTCCCTCCCCCGTCCCCCTTCCTGTTGTGTGATCTCCCCTCCCCCGTCCCCCTTCCTCCTGTGGGATCTCCCTCCCCCGTCCCCCTTCCCCCGTGTGGGATCTCTCTCCGTCGTCCCCCTTCCTCCTGTGGGATCTCTCTGCCCCGTCCCCCTTCCCCCTGTGGTATCTCCCTCCCCCATCCCAGTTCCTCCTGTGGGATCTCCCTCCCCCATCCCCCTTCCCCCTGTGGTATCTCCCTCCCCCGTCCCCCTTCCTCCTGTGGGATCTCCCCTCCCCCGTCCCCCTTCCTCCTGTGGTATCTCCCTCCACCGTCCCCCTTCCTCCTGTGGGATCCCTCTCCCCCGTCCCCCTTCCTCCTCTGGGATCTCTCTGCCACATCCCCCTTCCTAACGTGGGATCTCTCTTCCCCGTCCCCCTTCCTGTTGTGGGATCCCCCTCCCCCGTCCCCCTTCCTCCTGTGGGATCTCCCTCCACCGTCCCCCTTCCCCCTGTGGGGTCTCCCCTCCCCCGTCCCCCTTCCTCCTGTGGGATCTCCCTCCCCCGTCCCCCTTCCTCCTGTGGGATCCCCTTCCACCGCCCCCCTTCCCCCTGTGGGATCTCCCACCCCCGTCCCCCTTCCTCCTGTGGGATCTCGCTCCCCCGTTCCCCTTCCTCCTGTGGTATCTCCATCCCCCATCCACCTTCCTCCTGTGGGATCTCCCTCCCCCGTCCCCCTTCCTCCTGTGGGATCTCCCTCCCCCGTCCCCCTTCCTCCTGTGGGATCTCCCTCCCCCGTCCCACTTCCTCCTGTAGGATCTCCCTCCCCCATCCCCCTTCCTCCTGTGGTATCTCCCTCCCCCGTCCCCCTTCCTCCTGTGGTATCTACCTCCCCCGTCCCCCTTCCTCCTGTGGGATCTCCCCTCCCCCATCCCTCTTCCTCCTGTGGGATCTCCCTCCCCAATCCCCCTTCCTCCCGTGGGATCTCTCTGCCCCGTCCCCCTTCCTCCTGTGGGATCTCCCCTCCCCCATCCCCCTTCCTCCTGTGGGATCTCCCTACCCCATCCCCCTGTGGTATCTCCCTCCCCCGTCCCCCTTCCTCCTGTGGGATCTCCCTCCCCCATCCCCCTTCCTCCTGTGGGATCTCTCTGCCCCGTCCCCCTTCCCCCTGTGGTATCTCCCTCCCCCATCCCAGTTCCTCCTGTGGGATCTCCCTCCCCCATCCCCCTTCCCCCTGTGGTATCTCCCTCCCCCGTCCCCCTTCCTCCTGTGGGATCTCTCTGCCCCGTCCCCCTTCCTCCTGTGGGTTCTCCCTCCCGCCTATCCCTTCCCCCCTTAGATCCCTTCTCCACCGTCCCCCATCCCCCTGTGGGATCTGACCCCCGTGTCCCCCTTCCTCCTGTGGGAACTCTCTGCCCCGTCCCCCGTCCACCTGTGGGATCTCCCACCCCCGACCCCTTTACTCCCGTGGGATCCCCCTCCCCCATCCCCCTGTGGGATCTCTCTTCCCAGTCCCCCTTCCACCCTGTGGGATCCCTCTCCCACGTCCCCCTTCCCTCCTGTGGGATCCCCCTCCCCCGTCCCTCTTCCCCCTGTGGGATCCCCCTCCCCCGTCCACATTCCCACCTGTGGGATCCCCCTCCCCCGTCCCTCTTCTCCCTGTGGGATTTCTCTCCCCCGTCCCCCTTCCTCCTGTGGGATCTCCCTCCCCGTCCCCCTTCCTCCTGTGGGATCTCTCTGCCCCGTCCCCCTTCCTCCTGTGGTATCTCCCTCCCCCGTCCCCCTTCCTCCTGTGGGATCTCCCTCCCCCGTCGCACTTCCTCCTGTGGGATCTCCCTCCCCCGTCCCCCTTCCTCCTGTGGGATCTCCCCTCCCCCATCCCCCTTCCTCCTGTGGTATCTCCCATCCCCCCGTCCCCCTTCCTCCTGTGGGATCCCCCTCCCCCATCCCCCTTCCTCCTGTGGGATCTCCCCTCCCCCGTCCCCTTTCCTCCAGTGGGATCTCCCTCCCCCATCCCCCTTCCTCCTGTGGTATCTCCCCTCCCCCCGTCCCCCTTCCTCCTGTGGGATCCCCCTCCCCCATCCCCCTTCCTCCTGTGGGATCTCCCCTCCCCCGTCCCCTTTCCTCCTGTGGGATCTCCCTCCCCCGTCCCCCTTCCTCCTGTGGGATCTCACTCCCCCGTCCCCCTTCCTCCTGTGGGATCTCCCACCCCCGTCCCCCTTCCTCCTGTGGGATCTCGCTCCCCCGTTCCCCTTCCTCCTGTGGTATCTCCATCCCCCATCCACCTTCCTCCTGTGGGATCTCCCTCCCCCGTCCCCCTTCCTCCTGTGGGATCTCCCTCCCCCGTCCCCCTTCCTCCTGTGGGATCTCCCTCCCCCGTCCCACTTCCTCCTGTAGGATCTCCCTCCCCCATCCCCCTTCCTCCTGTGGTATCTCCCTCCCCCGTCCCCCTTCCTCCTGTGGTATCTACCTCCCCCGTCCCCCTTCCTCCTGTGGGATCTCCCTCCCCCATTCCTCTTCCTCCTGTGGGTTCTCCCTCCCCCCGTCCCCCTTCCTCCTGTGGGATCCCCCTCCCCCATCCCCCTTCCTCCTGTGGGATCTCCCCTCCCCCGTCCCCTTTCCTCCTGTGGGATCTCCCTCCCCCGTCCCCCTTCCTCCTGTGGGATCTCACTCCCCCGTCCCCCTTCCTCCTGTGGTATCTCCCTCCCCCGTCCCCCTTCCTGCTGTGTGATCTCCCCTCCCCCGTCCCCCTTCCTCCTGTGGTATCTCCCTCCCCCGTCCCCCTTCCTGTTGTGTGATCTCCCCTCCCCCGTCCCCCTTCCTCCTGTGGGATCTCCCTCCCCCGTCCCCCTTCCCCCGTGTGGGATCTCTCTCCGTCGTCCCCCTTCCTCCTGTGGGATCTCTCTCCCCCTTCCCACCTGCGTACTCTCCGTCCCCCGTCCACCTCACCCCCTGTGGCATCACTCTCCCCCATCCCCCTTCCCCCTGTGGGATCCTTCTCCCCCGTCCCCCTTCCTCCTGTGGGATCTCCCTCCCCCATCCCCTTTCCTCTGGAATCTCCCTCCCCCGTCCCCCTTCCTCCTGTGGTATCTCCCTCCCCCGTCCCCCTTCCTCCTGTGGGATCTCCCCTCCCCCGTCCCCCTTCCTCCTGTGGTATCTCCCTCCCCCGTCCCCCTTCCTCCTGTGGGATCCCTCTCCCCCGTCCCCCTTCCTCCTCTGGGATCTCTCTGCCACATCCCCCTTCCTAACGTGGGATCTCTCTTCCCCGTCCCCCTTCCTGTTGTGGGATCCCCCTCCCCCGTCCCCCTTCCTCCTGTGGGATCTCCCTCCCCCGTCCCCCTTCCCCCTGTGGGGTCTCCCCTCCCCCGTCCCCCTTCCTCCTGTGGGATCTCCCTCCCCCGTCCCCCTTCCTCCTGTGGGATCCCCTTCCACCGCCCCCCTTCCCCCTGTGGGATCTCCCACCCCCGTCCCCCTTCCTCCTGTGGGATCTCGCTCCCCCGTTCCCCTTCCTCCTGTGGTATCTCCATCCCCCATCCACCTTCCTCCTGTGGGATCTCCCTCCCCCGTCCCCCTTCCTCCTGTGGGATCTCCCTCCCCCGTCCCCCTTCCTCCTGTGGGATCTCCCTCCCACGTCCACCTTCCTCCTGTGGGATCTCTCTGCCCCGTCCCCCGTCCACCTGTGGGATCTCCCACCCCCGACCCCTTTACTCCCGTGGGATCCCCCTCCCCCATCCCCCTGTGGGATCTCTCTTCCCAGTCCCCCTTCCACCCTGTGGGATCCCTCTCCCCCGTCCCCCTTCCCTTCTGTGGGATCCCCCTCCCCCGTCCCTCTTCCCCCTGTGGGATCCCCCTCCGCCGTCCCCCTTCCTCCTGTGGTATCTCCCTCCCCCGTCCCCCTTCCTCCTGTGGGATCTCCCTCCCCCGTCGCCCTTCCTCCTGTGGGATCTCCCTCCCCCGTCCCCCTTCCTCCTGTGGGATCTCCCCTCCCCCATCCCCCTTCCTCCTGTGGTATCTCCCCTCCCCCCGTCCCCCTTCCTCCTGTGGGATCCCCCTCCCCCATCCCCCTTCCTCCTGTGGGATCCCTCTCCCCCGTCCCCTTTCCTCCTGTGGGATCTCCCTCCCCCGTCCCCCTTCCTCCTGTGGGATCTCACTCCCCCGTCCCCCTTCCTCCTGTGGTATCTCCCTCCCCCGTCCCCCTTCCTGCTGTGTGATCTCCCCTCCCCCGTCCCCCTTCCTCCTGTGGTATCTCCCTCCCCCGTCCCCCTTCCTGTTGTGTGATCTCCCCTCCCCCGTCCCCCTTCCTCCTGTGGGATCTCCCTCCCCCGTCCCCCTTCCCCCGTGTGGGATCTCTCTCCGTCGTCCCCCTTCCTCCTGTGGGATCTCTCTCCCCCTTCCCACCTGCGTACTCTCCGTCCCCCGTCCACCTCACCCCCTGTGGCATCACTCTCCCCCATCCCCCTTCCCCCTGTGGGATCCTTCTCCCCCGTCCCCCTTCCTCCTGTGGGATCTCCCTCCCCCATCCCCTTTCCTCTGGAATCTCCCTCCCCCGTCCCCCTTCCTCCTGTGGTATCTCCCTCCCCCGTCCCCCTTCCTCCTGTGGGATCTCCCCTCCCCCGCCCCCCTTCCTCCTGTGGTATCTCCCTCCCCCGTCCCCCTTCCTCCTGTGGGATCCCTCTCCCCCGTCCCCCTTCCTCCTCTGGGATCTCTCTGCCACATCCCCCTTCCTAACGTGGGATCTCTCTTCCCCGTCCCCCTTCCTGTTGTGGGATCCCCCTCCCCCGTCCCCCTTCCTCCTGTGGGATCTCCCTCCCCCGTCCCCCTTCCCCCTGTGGGGTCTCCCCTCCCCCGTCCCCCTTCCTCCTGTGGGATCTCCCTCCCCCGTCCCCCTTCCTCCTGTGGGATCCCCTTCCACCGCCCCACTTCCCCCTGTGGGATCTCCCACCCCCGTCCCCCTTCCTCCTGTGGGATCTCGCTCCCCCGTTCCCCTTCCTCCTGTGGTATCTCCATCCCCCATCCACCTTCCTCCTGTGGGATCTCCCTCCCCCGTCCCCCTTCCTCCTGTGGGATCTCCCTCCCCCGTCCCACTTCCTCCTGTAGGATCTCCCTCCCCCATCCCCCTTCCTCCTGTGGTATCTCCCTCCCCCGTCCCCCTTCCTCCTGTGGTATCTACCTCCCCCGTCCCCCTTCCTCCTGTGGGATCTCCCCTCCCCCATCCCTCTTCCTCCTGTGGGATCTCCCTCCCCAATCCCCCTTCCTCCCGTGGGATCTCTCTGCCCCGTCCCCCTTCCTCCTGTGGGATCTCCCCTCCCCCATCCCCCTTCCTCCTGTGGGATCTCCCTACCCCATCCCCCTGTGGTATCTCCCTCCCCCGTCCCCCTTCCTCCTGTGGGATCTCCCTCCCCCATCCCCCTTCCTCCTGTGGGATCTCTCTGCCCCGTCCCCCTTCCCCCTGTGGTATCTCCCTCCCCCATCCCAGTTCCTCCTGTGGGATCTCCCTCCCCCATCCCCCTTCCCCCTGTGGTATCTCCCTCCCCCGTCCCCCTTCCTCCTGTGGGATCCCCCTCCCCCGTCCCCCTTCCTCCTGTGGGTTCTCCCTCCCGCCTATCCCTTCCCCCCTTAGATCCCTTCTCCACCGTCCCCCATCCCCCTGTGGGATCTGACCCCCGTGTCCCCCTTCCTCCTGTGGGATCTCTCTGCCCCGTCCCCCGTCCACCTGTGGGATCTCCCACCCCCGACCCATTTACTCCCGTGGGATCCCCCTCCCCCATCCCCCTGTGGGATCTCTCTTCCCAGTCCCCCTTCCACCCTGTGGGATCCCTCTCCCACGTCCCCCTTCCCTCCTGTGGGATCCCCCTCCCCCGTCCCTCTTCCCCCTGTGGGATCCCCCTCCCCCGTCCACCTTCCCCCCTGTGGGATCCCCCTCCCCCGTCCCTCTTCTCCCTGTGGGATTTCTCTCCCCCGTCCCCCTTCCTCCTGTGGGATCTCCCTCCCCGTCCCCCTTCCTCCTGTGGGATCTCTCTGCCCCGTCCCCCTTCCTCCTGTGGTATCTCCCTCCCCCGTCCCCCTTCCTCCTGTGGGATCTCCCTCCCCCGTCGCACTTCCTCCTGTGGGATCTCCCTCCCCCGTCCCCCTTCCTCCTGTGGGATCTCCCCTCCCCCATCCCCCTTCCTCCTGTGGTATCTCCCATCCCCCCGTCCCCCTTCCTCCTGTGGGATCCCCCTCCCCCATCCCCCTTCCTCCTGTGGGATCTCCCCTCCCCCGTCCCCTTTCCTCCAGTGGGATCTCCCTCCCCCATCCCCCTTCCTCCTGTGGTATCTCCCCTCCCCCCGTCCCCCTTCCTCCTGTGGGATCCCCCTCCCCCATCCCCCTTCCTCCTGTGGGATCTCCCCTCCCCCGTCCCCTTTCCTCCTGTGGGATCTCCCTCCCCCGTCCCCCTTCCTCCTGTGGGATCTCACTCCCCCGTCCCCCTTCCTCCTGTGGGATCTCCCACCCCCGTCCCCCTTCCTCCTGTGGGATCTCGCTCCCCCGTTCCCCTTCCTCCTGTGGTATCTCCATCCCCCATCCACCTTCCTCCTGTGGGATCTCCCTCCCCCGTCCCCCTTCCTCCTGTGGGATCTCCCTCCCCCGTCCCCCTTCCTCCTGTGGGATCTCCCTCCCCCGTCCCACTTCCTCCTGTAGGATCTCCCTCCCCCATCCCCCTTCCTCCTGTGGTATCTCCCTCCCCCGTCCCCCTTCCTCCTGTGGTATCTACCTCCCCCGTCCCCCTTCCTCCTGTGGGATCTCCCTCCCCCATTCCTCTTCCTCCTGTGGGTTCTCCCTCCCCCCGTCCCCCTTCCTCCTGTGGGATCCCCCTCCCCCATCCCCCTTCCTCCTGTGGGATCTCCCCTCCCCCGTCCCCTTTCCTCCTGTGGGATCTCCCTCCCCCGTCCCCCTTCCTCCTGTGGGATCTCACTCCCCCGTCCCCCTTCCTCCTGTGGAATCTCCCTCCCCCGTCCCCCTTCCTGCTGTGTGATCTCCCCTCCCCCGTCCCCCTTCCTCCTGTGGTACCTCCCTCCCCCGTCCCCCTTCCTGTTGTGTGATCTCCCCTCCCCCGTCCCCCTTCCTCCTGTGGTATCTCCCTCCCCCGTCCCCCTTCCTGTTGTGTGATCTCCCCTCCCCCGTCCCCCTTCCTCCTGTGGGATCTCCCTCCCCCGTCCCCCTTCCCCCGTGTGGGATCTCTCTCCGTCGTCCCCCTTCCTCCTGTGGGATCTCTCTCCCCCTTCCCACCTGCGTACTCTCCGTCCCCCGTCCACCTCACCCCCTGTGGCATCACTCTCCCCCATCCCCCTTCCCCCTGTGGGATCCTTCTCCCCCGTCCCCCTTCCTCCTGTGGGATCTCCCTCCCCCATCCCCTTTCCTCTGGAATCTCCCTCCCCCGTCCCCCTTCCTCCTGTGGTATCTCCCTCCCCCGTCCCCCTTCCTCCTGTGGGATCTCCCCTCCCCCGTCCCCCTTCCTCCTGTGGTATCTCCCTCCCCCGTCCCCCTTCCTCCTGTGGGATCCCTCTCCCCCGTCCCCCTTCCTCCTCTGGGATCTCTCTGCCACATCCCCCTTCCTAACGTGGGATCTCTCTTCCCCGTCCCCCTTCCTGTTGTGGGATCCCCCTCCCCCGTCCCCCTTCCTCCTGTGGGATCTCCCTCCCCCGTCCCCCTTCCCCCTGTGGGGTCTCCCCTCCCCCGTCCCCCTTCCTCCTGTGGGATCTCCCTCCCCCGTCCCCCTTCCTCCTGTGGGATCCCCTTCCACCGCCCCCCTTCCCCCTGTGGGATCTCCCACCCCCGTCCCCCTTCCTCCTGTGGGATCTCGCTCCCCCGTTCCCCTTCCTCCTGTGGTATCTCCATCCCCCATCCACCTTCCTCCTGTGGGATCTCCCTCCCCCGTCCCCCTTCCTCCTGTGGGATCTCCCTCCCCCGTCCCCCTTCCTCCTGTGGGATCTCCCTCCCCCGTCCCACTTCCTCCTGTAGGATCTCCCTCCCCCATCCCCCTTCCTCCTGTGGTATCTCCCTCCCCCGTCCCCCTTCCTCCTGTGGTATCTACCTCCCCCGTCCCCCTTCCTCCTGTGGGATCTCCCCTCCCCCATCCCTCTTCCTCCTGTGGGATCTCCCTCCCCAATCCCCCTTCCTCCCGTGGGATCTCTCTGCCCCGTCCCCCTTCCTCCTGTGGGATCTCCCCTCCCCCATCCCCCTTCCTCCTGTGGGATCTCCCTACCCCATCCCCCTGTGGTATCTCCCTCCCCCGTCCCCCTTCCTCCTGTGGGATCTCCCTCCCCCATCCCCCTTCCTCCTGTGGGATCTCTCTGCCCCGTCCCCCTTCCCCCTGTGGTATCTCCCTCCCCCATCCCAGTTCCTCCTGTGGGATCTCCCTCCCCCATCCCCCTTCCCCCTGTGGTATCTCCCTCCCCCGTCCCCCTTCCTCCTGTGGGATCTCTCTGCCCCGTCCCCCTTCCTCCTGTGGGTTCTCCCTCCCGCCTATCCCTTCCCCCCTTAGATCCCTTCTCCACCGTCCCCCATCCCCCTGTGGGATCTGACCCCCGTGTCCCCCTTCCTCCTGTGGGATCTCTCTGCCCCGTCCCCCGTCCACCTGTGGGATCTCCCACCCCCGACCCCTTTACTCCCGTGGGATCCCCCTCCCCCATCCCCCTGTGGGATCTCTCTTCCCAGTCCCCCTTCCACCCTGTGGGATCCCTCTCCCACGTCCCCCTTCCCTCCTGTGGGATCCCCCTCCCCCGTCCCTCTTCCCCCTGTGGGATCCCCCTCCCCCGTCCACCTTCCCCCCTGTGGGATCCCCCTCCCCCGTCCCTCTTCTCCCTGTGGGATTTCTCTCCCCCGTCCCCCTTCCTCCTGTGGGATCTCCCTCCCCGTCCCCCTTCCTCCTGTGGGATCTCTCTGCCCCGTCCCCCTTCCTCCTGTGGTATCTCCCTCCCCCGTCCCCCTTCCTCCTGTGGGATCTCCCTCCCCCATCCCCCTTCCTCCTGTGGTATCTCCCTGCCCCGTCCCCCTTCCTCCTGTGGGATCTCCCTCCCCCGTCCCCCTTCCTCCTGTGGTATCTCCCCTCCCCGGTCCCCCTACCTCCTGTGGGATCTCCCTCCCCCATCCCCCTTCCTCCTGTGGGATCTCCCTCCCCCGTCCCCCTTCCTCCTGTGGTATCTCCCTCCCCCATCCCCCTTCCTCCTGTGGTATCTCCCTCCCCCGTCCCCCTTCCTCCTGTGGGATCTCCCTCCCCCATCCCCCTTCCTCCTGTGGGATCCCCCTCCCCCGTCCCCCTTCCTCCTGTTGGATCTCCCCTCCCCCGTCCCCCTTCCTCCTGTGGGATCTCTCTGCCCCGTCCCCCTTCCTCCTGTGGGATCTCCCTCCCCCGTCCCCCTTCCTCCTGTGGTATCTCCCCTCCCCGGTCCCCCTTCCTCCTGTGGGATCTCCCTCCCCCGTCCCCCTTCCTCCTGTGGGATCTCCCTCCCCCGTCCCCCTTCCTCCTGTGGTATCTCCCTCCCCCATCCCCCTTCCTCCTGTGGTATCTCCCTCCCCCGTCCCCCTTCCTCCTGTGGGATCCCCCTCCCCCGTCCCCCTTCCTCCTGTGGTATCTCCCTGCCCCGTCCCCCTTCCTCCTGTGGGATCTCCCTCCCCCATCCCCCTTCCTCCTGTGGTATCTCCCTCCCCCGTCCCCCTTCCTCCTGTGGGATCCCCCTCCCCCGTCCCCCTTCCTCCTGTGGTATCTCCCTGCCCCGTCCCCCTTCCTCCTGTGGGATCTCCCTCCCCCGTCCCCCTTCCTCCTGTGGTATCTCCCCTCCCCGTCTCCCTTCCTCCTGTGGGATCTCCCTCCCCCATCCCCCTTCCTCCTGTGGGATCTCCCTCCCCCGTCCCCCTTCCACCTGTGGTATCTCCCTCCCCCATCCCCCTTCCTCCTGTGGTATGTCCCTCCCCCATCCCCCTTCCTCCTGTGGGATCTCCCTCCCCCGTCCCCCTTCCTCCTGTGGGATCTCTCTCCCCCGTCCCCCTTCCTCCTGTGGGATCTCCCTCCCCCGTCCCCCTTCCTCCTGTGGGATCTCCCTCCCCCGTCCCCCTTCCTCCTGTGGGATCCCCCTCCCCCGTCCCCCTTCCTCCTGTGGTATCTCCCTCCCCCATCCCCCTTCCTCCTGTGGTATCTCCCTCCCCCATCCCCCTTCCTCCTGTGGGATCTCCCTCCCCCGTCCCCCTTCCTCCTGTGGGATCTCTCAGCCCCGTCCTCCGTCCACCTGTTGGATCTCCCTCCCCCGTTCACCTTCCCCTGTGGGATCTCGCACCCCCCGTCCCCCTTCCCCACTGTGGGTTCTCCATCCCGCCTCCCACTTCCCCCCTGTGGGATCCCTCTCTACCGTCCTCCTTCCCCCTGTGGGATCTGACTCCCGTGTCCCCCTTCCCCCCTGTGGGATTTCTCTTCCCCGTCCCCCTTCCTCCTGTGGGATCTCCCTCCCCCATCCCCCTTCCTCCTGTGGGATCCCCCTCCCACATCCCCCTTCCTCCTGTGGGATCCCCCTCCCCCGTCCCCCTTCCTCCTGTTGGATCTCCCCTCCCCCGTCCCCCTTCCTCCTGTGGGATCTCTCTGCCCCGTCCCCCTTCCTCCTGTGGGATCTCCCTCCCCCATCCCCCTTCCTCCTGTGGGATCTCCCTCCCCCGTCCCCCTTCCTCCTGTGGTATCTCCCTCCCCCATCCCCCTTCCTCCTGTGGTATCTCCCTCCCCCATCCCCCTTCCTCCTGTGGGATCCCCCTCCCCCGTCCCCCTTCCTCCTGTGGTATCTCCCTGCCCCGTCCCCCTTCCTACTGTGCTATCTCCCTCCCCCGTCCCCCTTCCTGTTGTGGGATCCCCCTCCCCCGTCCCCCTTCCTCCTGTGGGATCTCCCTCCCCCGTCCCCCTTCCTCCTGTGGGATCCCCCTCCCCCGTCCCCCTCCCTCCTGTGGGATCTCTCTCCTCCGTCCCCCTTCCTCCTGTGGGATCTCCCTCCCCCGTCCCCCTTCCTCCTGTGGGATCTCCCTCACCCGTCCCCCTTCTGTGGGATCCCACTCCCCCGTCCCCCTTCCTCCTGTGGTATCTCCCTCCCCCATCCCCCTTCCTCCTGTGGTATCTCCCTCCCCCGTCCCCCTTCCTCCTGTGGGATCTCCCCCATCCCCCTTCCTGCTGTGGGATCTCCCTCCCCCGTCCCCCTTCCTCCTGTGGTATCTCCCTCCCCCATCCCCCTTCCTCCTGTGGGATCTCCCTCCCCCGTCCCCCTTCCTCCTGTGGTATCTCCCTCCCCCGTCCCCCTTCCTCCTGTGGGATCTCCCTCCCCCATCCCCCTTCCTCCTGTGGTATCTCCCTCCCCCATCCCCCTTCCTCCTGTGGTATCTACCTCCCCCGTCCCCCTTCCCCCTGTGGTATCTCTCTCCCCCGTCCCCCTTCCTCCTGTGTGATCCCCCTCCCCCGTCCCCCTTCCTCCTGTGGTATCTCCCTCCCCCATCCCCCTTCCTCCTGTGGTATCTCCCTCCCCCATCGCCCCTCCTGTGGGATCCCCCTCCCCCATCCCCCTTCCTCCTGTGGGATCTCCCTCCCCCGTCCCCCTTCCTCCTGTGGGATCTCTCTGCCCCGTCCCCCTTCCTCCTGTGGGATCTCTCCTCCCCGTCCCCCTTCCTCCTGTGGTATCTCCCTCCCCCGTCCCCCTTCCTCCTGTGGGATCCCCCTCCCCCGTCTCCCTTCCTCCTGTGGGATCTCCCCTCCCCCGTCCCCCTTCCTCCTGTGGGATCTCCCTCCCCCGTCCCCCTTCCCCCTGTGGTGTCTCCCTCCCCGTCCCCCTTCCTCCTGTGGGATTTCTCTTCCTCATCCCCCTCCTCTACTGGGGTCTCTCTTCCACATTCGCTTCCTTCTGTGTCTTTCCATCCTTTACCTTCGGTGATGTCTCTTCCTCCATCTCCCATCGACATTTCCCGATTCTCAAATCTTCCTCACTGTTTGACTTCTCCCCTTCACACCTGCCCTTTCCGACTGTCCCACGTCAGGAACACTTTTCTATCCATCAGGGAATGAGAGAGAATATGTGGAGTTTACAGGGTCACACCGACAGACGAAATTACTGACATTCGGTGAATTCATTGGAGCTGGGCAGTGAGGGACATTGACAGTGATGGGATCTACGATCAGTGAATTACTGAAGGGTTTAATGTTTCCTGAAATATCCGGGTGAGAGAAATGCCCTCAGACGGACGATTTTAATCACAATGTTCATCAATTTGTCTGTTTGTGTTTAGCCTGAGTTATAATAAACTGGGAGATTCGGGAGTGAAACTGGTGTCTGCGGCTCTGAGGAACCCGGAGTGTAAAATACAGAGACTGGTGTAAGTACCAGACTGTGGGAGATTGTGTTTACAGTCACTGGGTGTCTGACACTGAACATTAATGTGATCAGTAATTGTGTTACTGATAAACACTGGGGATTTGTACCGTCTCCTGTCTCTCTGTGTCCTTCACCCTCACTCTCTCTCATCTCCAGGCTGAGGGATGTCGGTCTCACAGATTCTGGTGTCGAGGATCTCGTCTCCGCTCTCAGTACAAACACTTCACTGACGGAGCTGGACCTGAGTGGTAATAAACTGGGGGATTCAGGAGTGAAACTGGTGTCTGCGGCTCTGAGGAACCCGGAGTGTAAAATACAGAGACTGTGGTAAGTACCAGACTGTGGGAGATTGTGTTTACAGTCACTGGGTGTCTGACACTGAACATTAATGTGATCAGTAATTGTGTTACTGATAAACACTGGGGATTTGTACCGTCTCCTGTCTCTCTGTGTCCTTCACCCTCACTCTCTCTCATCTCCAGGCTGTACAATGTCGGTCTCACAGATTCTGGTGCCGAGGATCTCGTCTCCGCTCTCAGTACAAACCCATCACTGACGGTGCTGAACCTGGGATCAAACTCTCTGACAGACCGATCTGTCCCCGGTCTCCGCCGCCTCATACTGACCCTCCGGAGCCTGAAGCTGATCTGGTGAGTGTTTGTGTTAATGTTCAATGTGTTAAAATATCAGCGGATCCGCGGGTTTTCTGGTGATATTTGTCTGTGAGTGTTGTTGAAACATTAACCCCGGTCCCCCGTTACTGACACTGTTGTGTGATCTGTTTATTCCATCTTTATTCTCCATCTGTTTCAGGCTGGCGGGGAATCGGTTCAGTGAGACCGGGAGGAAGGAACTGAGATCTCTACAGGAACCCAGACCCGGACTGATGGTGGATCTGTGAACATCTGAATGTGGTGAATCGGTTCAGTTGGACCGGGATGAAGGAACTGAGATCTCTACAGGAACCCAGACCCGGACTGAGAGTGGATCTGTGAACATCTGAATGTGGGGAATCGGTTCAGTGAGACCGGGATGAAGGAACTGAGATCTCTACAGGAACCCAGACCCGGACTGATGGTGGATCTGTGAACATCTGAATGTGGTGAATCGGTTCAGTGAGACCGGGATGAAGGAACTGAGATCTCTACAGGAACCCAGACCCGGACTGAGAGTGGATCTGTGAACATCTGAATGTGGGGAATCGGTTCAGTGAGACCGGGATGAAGGAACTGAGATCTCTACAGGAACCCAGACCCGGACTGATGGTGGATCTGTGAACATCTGAATGTGGGGAATCGGTTCAGTGAGACCGGGATGAAGGAACTGAGATCTCTACGGGAACCCAGACCCGGACTGAGAGTGGATCTGTGAACATCTGAATGTGGGGAATCGGTTCAGTGAGACCGGGATGAAGGAACTGAGATCTCTACAGGAACCCAGACCCGGACTGATGGTGGATCTGTGAACATCTGAATGTGGTGAATCGGTTCAGTGTGACCGGGATGAAGGAACTGAGATCTCTACAGGAACCCAGACCCGGACTGATGGTGGATCTGTGAACATCTGAATGTGGGGAATCGGTTCAGTGAGACCGGGATGAAGGAACTGAGATCTCTACAGGAACCCAGACCCGGACTGAGAGTGGATCTGTGAACATCTGAATGTGGGGAATCGGTTCAGTGAGACCGGGATGAAGGAACTGAGATCTCTACAGGAACCCAGACCCGGACTGATGGTGGATCTGTGAACATCTGAATGTGGGGAATCGGTTCAGTGAGACCGGGATGAAGGAACTGAGATCTCTACAGGAACCCAGACCCGGACTGACAGTGGATCTGTGAACATCTGAATGTGGTGAATCGGTTCAGTGAGACCGGGATGAAGGAACTGAGATCTCTACAGGAACCCAGACCCGGACTGACAGTGGATCTGTGAACATCTGAATGTGGGGAATCGGTTCAGTGAGACCGGGATGAAGGAACTGAGATCTCTACAGGAACCCAGACCCGGACTGATGGTGGATCTGTGAACATCTGAATGTGGGGAATCGGTTCAGTGAGACCGGGATGAAGGAACTGAGATCTCTACAGGAACCCAGACCCGGACTGATGGTGGATCTGTGAACATCTGAATGTGGGGAATCGGTTCAGTGAGACCGGGATGAAGGAACTGAGATCTCTACAGGAACCCAGACCCGGACTGAGAGTGGATCTGTGAACATCTGAATGTGGTGAATCGGTTCAGTGAGACCGGGATGAAGGAACTGAGATCTCTACAGGAACCCAGACCCGGACTGATGGTGGATCTGTGAACATCTGAATGTGGGGAATCGGTTCAGTGAGACCGGGATGAAGGAACTGAGATCTCTACAGGAACCCAGACCCGGACTGATGGTGGATCTGTGAACATCTGAATGTGGGGAATCGGTTCAGTGAGACCGGGATGAAGGAACTGAGATCTCTACAGGAACCCAGACCCGGACTGATGGTGGATCTGTGAACATCTGAACGTGGTGAATCGGTTCAGTGAGTCCGGGATGAAGGAACT
The DNA here is from genome assembly GCF_030144855.1 of Hypanus sabinus. Lineage (NCBI taxonomy): Eukaryota > Metazoa > Chordata > Chondrichthyes > Myliobatiformes > Dasyatidae > Hypanus > Hypanus sabinus. Next base: position 111,450 of record NW_026781784.1, read on the forward strand.
GAGATCTCTACAGGAACCCAGACCCGGACTGAGAGTGGATCTGTGAACATCTGAATGTGGGGAATCGGTTCAGTGAGACCGGGATGAAGGAACTGAGATCTCTACAGGAACCCAGACCCGGACTGATGGTGGATCTGTGAACATCTGAATGTGGGGAATCGGTTCAGTGAGACCGGGATGAAGGAACTGAGATCTCTACAGGAACCCAGACCCGGACTGATGGTGGATCTGTGAACATCTAAATGTGGTGAATCGGTTCAGTGAGACCGGGATGAAGGAACTGAGATCTCTACAGGAACCCGGACCCGGACTGATGGTGGATCTGAACATCTGAATGTGGGGAATCGGTTCAGTGAGACCGGGATGAAGGAACTGAGATCTCTACAGGAACCCAGACCCGGACTGATGGTGGATCTGTGAACATCTGAATGTGGAGAATCGGTTCAGTGAGACCGGGATGAAGGAACTGAGATCTCTACAGGAACCCAGACCCGGACTGAGAGTGGATCTGTGAACATCTGAATGTGGTGAATCGGTTCAGTGAGACTGGGATGAAGGAACTGAGATCTCTACAGGAACCCAGACCCGGACTGAGAGTGGATCTGTGAACATCTGAATGTGGTGAATCGGTTCAGTGAGACCGGGATGAAGGAACTGAGATCTCTACAGGAACCCAGACCCGGACTGAGAGTGGATCTGTGAACATCTGAATGTGGGGAATCGGTTCAGTGAGACCGGGATGAAGGAACTGAGATCTCTACAGGAACCCAGACCCGGACTGAGAGTGGATCTGTGAACATCTGAATGTGGTGAATCGGTTCAGTGAGACCGGGATGAAGGAACTGAGATCACTACAGGAACCCAGACCCGGACTGAGAGTGGATCTGTGAACATCTGAATGTGGGGAATCGGTTCAGTGAGACCGGGATGAAGGAACTGAGATCTCTACAGGAACCCAGACCCGGACTGATGGTGGATCTGAACATCTGAATGTGGTGAATCGGTTCAGTGAGACCGGGAGGAAGGAACTGAGATCTCTACAGGAACCCAGACCCGGACTGATGGTGGATCTGTGAACATCTGAATGTGGGGAATCGGTTCAGTGAGACCGGGATGAAGGAACTGAGATCTCTACAGGAACCCAGACCCGGACTGAGAGTGGATCTGTGAACATCTGAATGTGGGGAATCGGTTCAGTGAGACCGGGATGAAGGAACTGAGATCTCTACAGGAACCCAGACCCGGACTGATGGTGGATCTGTGAACATCTGAATGTGGGGAATCGGTTCAGTGAGACCGGGATGAAGGAACTGAGATCTCTACAGGAACCCGGACCCGGACTGAGAGTGGATCTGTGAACATCTGAATGTGGGGAATCGGTTCAGTGAGACCGGGATGAAGGAACTGAGATCTCTACAGGAACCCGGACCCGGACTGATGGTGGATCTGTGAACATTTAGCCTTTAACCTTTATCTTACTGGAACCCAGACCCGGACTGATGGTGGATCTGAATGTGTGAACATCCCCGCCCGCGGGATGGGGACATTTGGCCGACTCCCCGCCCTCCCCTTTAACTCCCGCCCTTACCTTTAACGGCCGCGCGCCGGGGCTGATTCCCAACGGTTTTAACAGAACCGGCTCGGGCCTCGCGCTGTGTGCGTCGCTCGCAGCGGTCCCGCAGTGACGTGTTTCCGCCTGTTGTCCGGCGGGGCAGCTTCCGCCGGAAGTGCGTGTTGGAGACTCCCCACGTGACTCCCCGGGGAATTACCCGGACAGGAAGAGCCCGGGGTCCGGGGCTCAGTCTGGGACACCGGTGTCCCGGGGTGGGGGGGATGATCCCGGGAGAGAATCCTTTTACCCCCTTTGCTGAGGACGGTGCATTCCGCAGCCTGGCCGATATAATGATGTTAAATGGACAAATCCCTCGGCAGTGACCCTGGATCTGCAGCGATCCCGGACACGGCCCTGAAGTGTGATTTTATAATCAGTTTTATAATTTTATAATCAGTTCCCCGATGCAGATTGACGGTGAGAAACGGGACTGGTTATTATTCAACCGGTCACCCCTTGTCGCCGGTCAGTTAATTGTGTGTGACTGTCAGCAGATTATTTATTCCCGCACGTTAGCAGCTCACACATTGTTTCATTGATATTTCTCATAAAAATCAATAAACCACTATCTTCCTGTCTTGTGTCGGAATCGAGTTTTATTTGAAGTTTCTATTGCCCTCCACACCCTGTGCACTGCAACAGTGGGTCGGAGCTCCTCACACTGACACAGTAGCGTCTCAGCTCCAGGCTGAGGGAGGTTGGACAAGCAGAGTCTTGGAGCCCCGGATCTCATCTCCACCAAAGCTCATTTCTGGCAAATTGACCCCCACAGTTAAAATCGACGTGAATCCACTGAGGTCCCGAGTAAGAGACTGAAGGGGGTGGAAAACCGGCGTCAGACACAGAGTGAATCACCCTACACACCGTCCCATCACACACTCCCGGTGTCAGACACAGAGTGAATCACCCTACACACCGTCCCATCACACACTCCCGGGGTCAGACACAGAGTGAAGCTCCCTCCACACCGTCCCATCACACACTCCCGGGGTCAGACACAGAGTGAAGCTCCCTCCACACCGTCCGATCACACACTCCCGGGGTCAGACACAGAGTGAAGCTCCCTCCACACCGTCCCATCACACACTCCCGGGGTCAGACACAGAGTGAATCTCCCTCCACACCGTCCCATCACACAATCCCGGGGTCAGACACAGAGTGAATCTCCCTCCACACCATCCCATCACACACACCCGGGGTCAGACGCAGAGCGAATCGCCCTCCAAACCGTCCCATCAGACACTCCCGGTGTCAGACACAGAGTGAATCTCCCTCCACACCGTCCCATCACACAATTCCGGGGTCAGACACAGAGTGAATCTCCCTCCACACCATCCCATCACACACACCCGGGGTCAGACGCAGAGCGAATCGCCCTCCACACCGTCCCATCACACAATCCCGGGGTCAGACACAGAGTGAATCTCCCTCCACACCATCCCATCACACACACCCGGGGTCAGACACAGAGTGAATCTCCCTCCACACCGTCCCATCACACACTCCCAGGGTCAGACACAGAGTGAATCTCCCTCCACACCGTCCGAACACACACTCCCGGGGTCAGACACAGAGTGAATCTCCCTCCACACCGTCCCATCACACAATCCCGGGGTCAGACACAGAGTGAATCTCCCTCCACACCGTCCCATCACACTCTCCCAGGGTCAGACACAGAGTGAATCTCCCTCCACACCGTCCGATCACACACTCCCGGGTTCAGACACAGAGTGAAGCTCCCTCCTCACCTGCCATCTGAAGGCTTGTTCATGAAGCCCCACCTCATGACGGTCGGAAACCCGGCCCCTCCCTGACCCCTCAGCCCGGAAGTCTTCACCTCCCCGAGGATCCAGTCCGCCCCCTTCAGCAGGATCTCCTTCGTCTTGTGCCAGTCGCCCCGCCGTAGCGCTCCCTTCAGCCTGGGGGGACAAGAGTGGAGGGGAGCGGGAAGAAGGTGAAAAGAGTGAGGGGATTGAAAAAGATTTATGTCCTGTTATCACCCTGATAGCGAGGGAGTGCCCCCAATTTCCTGTGAGTTATGCAGCGACCGAATTTCCCTGGCAGATCAGGGAGTGCTGACATTCACGTCCCAGATGGAGGCAACTCAGAATTGATAACCCTTCGCCTTGGGGGCTTCAGAAAAGTCACCCCCTCCCGTTAAGTACGGGGGCATCACAAGTTCCCCCGCCCTTAAAAAATGAGCAGCCAGAAAGATCCATTACTCAAACAGGGGACGTCCGCAACTACGCCAACCCCTCTGTCTGGGGACGTCCACAAATTCCCCAACCCCTCTCTTACGGGACGTCCACAAATACCCCAACTGCTGAATTAGGGAACGTCCACAAATACCCCAACCCCTGGATTAGGGGACGTCCACAACTACCCCAACCCCTCTATTACGGGACGTCCACAAATACCCAAATCTCTCTCTGAGGGAACGTCCACAAATACCCCAATCCCTGAATGAGGGATCGTCCACAAATTTCCCAATCCTGGAATGAGGGAACGTCCACAAGTTCCCCAATCCCTGAATGTGGGAACGTCCACAAATACCCCAATCCCTGAATGAGGGAATGTCCACAAATTCCATCCCGCTCCCCCCTCAGTGGAGTGCCTGCATTTTCCCTTCCACTGTCTGGAAGCGTCACCGTGATGTTATCCCTGTGAGAGAGCGTCCCCGTTTTCCTCCCCTCACAGTGAGAGGACACCTCTCTCCCTGAGCCTGCGACCATCTCCCCTCGGTTAGGGATCGCCTCTGAATTCCTCTCACCTCCAGTCGTGCCTGCCATACAGGTTGGTGAAGATACGGTCCTCATCCTTCAGCGGGCCGTATTTGGTCTTGGCAGGAGCCTCTTGTGATAGGAGGGAGGGGCACCGTCGTCAGCGAGATCCCACCCTCCGACAACTGTGACCGGTGCGGGGAGTCGAGTGAAGGGGGGGGGGACCTCGGGGTACGAGGGTGGGACATGCACATGAACGGTGGGGGTGCCGAGGGACAGGGGCACCTCGGCGTACGAGGTAGGACACGCACCGTGAACGGTGGGGAGTGTCGAGGGACGGGGGGACCTCTGCGTACGAGGGTCGGACACGCACAGTGAACGGTGGGGAGTGTCGAGGGACGGGGGGACCTCGGCGTACGAGGGTAGGACACACACCGTGAACTGTGGGGAGTTTCGAGGGACGGGGGGACATCGGCGTACGAGGGTAGGACACACACCGTGAACGGTGGGGAGTGTCGAGGGACGGGGGGACATCGGCGTACGAGGGTAGGACTAGCACCGTGAACGGTGGGGAGTGTCGAGGGTCGGGGTGACATCGGCGTACGAGAGTAGGACACACACCGTGAACGGTGGGGAGTGTTGAGGGACGGGGTGTCATCGGCGTACGAGGGTAGGACACGCACCGTGAACGGTGGGGAGTGTCGAGGGACAGGGGGGACCTCGGCGTACGAGAGTAGGACACGCACCGTGAACGGTGGGGAGTGTTGAGGGACGGGGTGTCATCGGCGTACGAGGGTAGGACACGCACCGTGAACGGTGGGGAGTGTCGAGGGACGGGGGACATCGGTGTACGAGGGTAGGACAGGCACCGCGAACGGTGGGGAGTGTCGAGGGACAGGGGGGACCTCGGCGTACGAGGGTAGGACTAGCACCGTGAACGGTGGGGAGTGTAGAGTGACAGGGGGATCTCGGCGTACAAGGGTAGGACACGCACCGTGAACGGTTGGGAGTGTCGAGGGATGGGGGACCTCGGCGTACGAGGGTAGGACACACACCGTGAACGGTGGGGAGTGTCGAGGGACAGGGGGACCTCAGCGTACGAGGGTGGGACACACACCGTGAACGGTGGGGAGTGTCGGGGGACAGGGGGACACATGTAAAGGACTGTCTGGGGCCCTGAACGGAGGTGAGCGGGCAGGCGAGGTCCCGGAGGACTGATGGATGATTCGCCGGTAAGGAAGGGGACCGGGATCATCCTGGGAACTAGAGAATGGCGACTGCCCCATCAGCAGCCGGACAGAATTCTCAGCAATAGGATTTATGGGCACTTGGAAACCCTTGGCCTAATTGTGGACTGCCAGCTTGGCTCTGTGCGGAGCAAGTCAGGAAAATGATTCGGGGATTGTGAGGAATCGCAAAAGGTCGGTTTGCAGGGGCAGCAGGCTATCAAGAAGGAAAATAGGACTCTGGCCTTCGTTGCTGGAGGGGTCGAATTCAAGAGCAGGGAGGTCATGCTGTAACTATACAGGGTACTGGTGAGGCCGCACCGGGAGTACTGTGTGCAGTTCCGGTCTCCGTACTTGAGGAAGGATATACTGGCTTTGGAGGCAGTGCAGAGGAGGTTCACCGGGCTGATTCCAGGGATGAAGGTGTTAACCTATGAGGAGAAATTGAGTCGCCTGGGACTGTACTCTCTGGAGTTCAGAAGAATGAGAGGGGATCTTATAGAAACAGACAAAATTTTGAAAGGGACAGATAAGATAGATGTAGGAAAGTTGTTTCCATTGGTGGGTGAGACTCGAACTAGGGGTCATTGCCTCAAGGTTCAGGGGAGAAGATTTAGGACGGAGATGGGGAGAAACTGTTTTTCCCAGAGAGTTGTGAATCTGTGGAATTCTCTGCCCAGGGAAGCAGCTGAGGCTTCCTCACTAAATATACTTAAGAAACAGTTAGGTAGGTTTTTACACAGCAAAGTAATTAAGGGTTCTGGGGAAAAGGCAGGTCGATGGAGCTGAGTTTACGGACAGATCGGCCATCATCTCATTGAATGACTGAACAGGATCGATGGGCCGGATGGCCTACTCCTGCCCCTATTTCTTATGTTATGTTCTTAAATCAATTACAGTGTATTGGATAGATTAAAAATCCGTGCAAAAAGCAGAAATAATATATTTATTAAAAAGTGAGGTAGTGGCCAAGGGTTCAGTGTCCATTTCGGAATCGGATGGCAGAGGGGAGGAAGCTGTTCCTGAATCACTGAGTGTGTGTCTTCAGGCTCCTGTACCCCCTCCCTGACGGTAACAGTGAGAAAAGGGCATGCCCTGGGTGCTGGGGATCCTTAATAACAGACGCCGCCTCTCTGAGACACCGCTCCCTGAGGATGTCCTGGGTACTTTGTAGGCTTGGACCCAAGATGGAGCTCTTCACTCATTTCCGACTCTCTGCTCCATCTCTGTCCGCCTCTTCCTCTCTATCGCTTCACCCCATGTCCCTTAAATTCCACTTCCTCCCCCTTGACTCCACTCACTCATTTCCGACTGTCCCCTCCCTCTCCCTGGCCTCCTCTTCAATCCAATCCCCTTCACGCAATCTCCCGCCGTCTTCCCCAACTGCTTACTCATTTCCCACTCTCCCCTCCCTATCCCCCTCACCCCATTTCCCTCAAATCTCACCTCCTCCCTCTCTCCTCCACTTCTTACTCACTTCGCACTCTCCCCTTCCCTTCCCGACGAGGGGGGAGTGTTCATCCGCTGGAGGGGGCAAATAGCGGGAGGGGGGTTGAGGGAATGACAGAGTGTCTGGGGGCACATTGGCTGGGGCTCCCCCTCTCCCGTCTTGTTCCAGAACGAACAAACCCATTTCGAATGGCTCCCAGCCTCCTCCTTGCCCTCCCGGGGGTCCTCGGCCGTCCGGCGCCCCATCGAGAAGGAACCGGGGGGGGGGCGGGTGTTTGTCAGGATTCCCATCCCCTCCCTGTGCTCCCCACCCAGTGACAATCACCCCCACCCTCCCCGCAATTCCTCACCACCTCCAGACCTCACCCGCTCACTCCTCCGTCTCTCCCCCCGGCCAACCTCTCTCTTTCTCCTCAGTCTCTCTCTTCCCTCCCCAAGTCTCCTTGACCCTCTCTCAATCGGTGCAGGAGTAGGCCATTCGGCCCTTCTAGCCAGCACCACCATTCTCTGTGATCATGGCTGATCATCCACAATCAGTACCCCGTTCCTGCCCTCTCCCCATATCCCTTAACCCCGCTATCTATAAGAGCTCTATCGAACTCTCTCTTGAAAGCATCCAGAGACTTGGCCTCCACTGCCTTCTGGAGCACAGCATTCCACATATCCACCACTCTCTGGGTGAAAAAGCTTTTCCTCAACTCAGTTCTAAACGGTATGGTGAAGGAACCATGTGTGACGGGTGAGGTGGAAAATCTAGAAAGATGGAAGAAAGCAGCATACATAAAGTTTAGGAAGCAAGGATCACATGGGTCTTTTGAGGAATATAGGGTAGCAAGAAAGGAGTTTAAAAATGGGCTGAGAAGAGCAAGAAGGCGGCATGAGAAGTTCTTGGCGAGAAAAAGTCCTTGGTAAAGGAAAATCCCAAGGCATTCCTCAATTATGTGAAGAATAAAAGGATGACAGGAGAGGAGGTAGGACCGATTAGAGATAAAGATGGGAAGATGTGCCTGGAGGCTGTGGAAGTCAGCGAGCTCCTCAATGAATACTTCTTTTCGGTATTTACCACTGAGAGGGATCTTGATGACGGTGAGGACAATATGAGTGACGTTAATGTTCTGGAGTATGTTGATATTAAGGGAGAGGAGGTGTTGGAGTTGTTAAAATACATTAGGATGGATAAGTCCCCAGGGCCTGACAGATTCTTAAAGTTAGGATCGATGGGAATTTAGAGAATCATGGTCTGATCAGGGACAGCCAGCATGGCTTTGTGAAGGGCAGAACGTGTCTAACAAGCCTCATAGAGTTCTTTGAAGAGGTGACCAGGCATATAGAGGAGGGTGGTGCAGTGAATGTAATCTACATGGATTTTAGTAAGGCATTTGACAAGGTTCCTCACTGTCGGCTTATTCAGACAGTCAGATGGCATGGGATCCAGGGAAGTTTGGCCAGTTGGATTCAAAATTGTCTTGCCTGCAGAAGGCAGAGGGTCGTGGTGGAGGGAGTACATTCGGATTGGAGGGTTGTGACTAGTGGTGTCCCACAAGGATCTGTTCTGGTACCTCTATTTTTCGTGATTTTTATTAACGACCTGGTTGCGGGGGTAGAAGAGTGGGTTGGCAAGTTCACAGACGACACAAAGGTTGTTGGTGTTGTAGATAGTGTAGAGGATTGTCGAAGATTGCAGAGAGTCATTGATAGGATGCAGAAGTGGGCTGAGAAGTGGCAGATGGAGTTCAACCCGGAGAAGTGTGAGGTGGTACACTTCCGAAGGCCAAACTCCAAGGCAGAGTACAAAGTAAATGGTAGGATACTTGGTAGTGTGGAGGAGCAGAGGGATCTGAGGGTACATGTCCACAGATCCCTGAAAGTTGACGCAGGTTGAAAGGGTAGTTAAGAAAGCTTATGTGCTGTGAGCTTTCATAAGCCGAGGGATAGAGTTTAAGTGACGTGATGTAATGATGCAGCTCTATAAAAGTCTGGTTAGGCTACACTTGGAGTACTGTGTCCAGTTCTGATCGCCTCAATATAGGAAGGATGTAGAAGCATTGGAAAGTGTACAGAGGACATTTATCAGGATTCTGCCTGGCTTAGAGAGTATGGACTGTGATCAGTGAATAAGGGAGCATGGGCTTTACTCTTTGGAGAGAAGGAGGATGAGAGGAGACATGATAGAGGAGTACAAGATATTAAGAGGAATAGACAGAGTGGACAGCCAGCGCCTCTTCCCCAGGGCACCATTGCTCAGTACAAGAGGACGTGGCTTTAAGTTAAGGGGAGGGAAGTTCAAGGGGGATATTAGAGGAAGGTCTTTTACTCAGAGTGGTTGGTGCGTGGAATGCACTGCCTGAGTCAGTGGTGGAGGCAGTTACTCAAGGGAAATTTAAGAACCTGCTGGACGGTTATATGGAGGAATTTAAGGTGTTGGGTTATATGGAGCGCAGGGTTCAGGTGTCGACAGAACATTCGGATCAGTACTGTGTCTGGTTCTGTTCGCCTCAATATAATAAGAATGTGGAGGCATTTGAAAGGGTACAGAGGTGATTTATCAGGATGCTTCCTCGTTTACAGAGTATGGATTATGACCAGAGATGAAGGGAGCTAGGGCTTTACTCTTTGTAGAGAAGGAGGATGAGAGGAGACATGATAGATGTGTACAAGATATTAAGAGGAAAAGATGGAGTGCATCGCCAACGCCTCTTCCCCAGGGCACCACCTGTCGGCACAAGAGGACATGGCTTTAAAGTAAGGGGAGGGAAGTTCAAGGGCGATATTAGAGGAAGGTTTTTTACTCTGAGTGTGGTTCGTGCGTGGAATGCACTGCCTGAGTCAGTGGTGGAGGCAGATAGACGAGGGAAATTTAAGAAACTGCTGGATAGTTATATCGAGGAATTTAAGGTAGGGGGTTATATGGGAGTCAGTGTTTACGGGTCGATGCACCATTGTGGGCCGAAGGGCCTGTACTGTCCTGAACGATGTTCTGTTCTATGTTCTACATTTCTTTTATTTCGTTCGGGTAGATTCGGATCTCCAGCCCACGGTTTATCAAGCATCCAGACCTTCAATATAATGAAAAACATCCTTACTTCCACTGGCCACCGAGAGGAGTTCCAAGCAATTTCAATCTACCAGAACAAAACAGAAGAAACAGATATATATCGATGTATTCAATCGAAGTAACATGTTTTGAAAATCGTGCAGGCTAATGCTGTACAGCACTCGCATGAAACGTTTATTGCTGATTCTTGGACCGTTCTGAATCTTGATATAAGGTGTGGAAAAATCCCAACATGTAAACACAACCTCAGGGAAACAAACACAAGCATGGCGAGAAGAAGTTTATCACTGAGCTATTGAGCTCTTGATCACTGATACAACCCGCTGACCATAGTCTGGTTGGAAATGAGAAGACGAAAACATATTAACAATGTTCTATTTCCTTTTTTTTCCAACCAGGGACAGTGTGTAGTTGATCTGCTTTTTGGTAATGCGACATAGCTGGTGACGGAAGTTTATGCAGGGGAATACCTTGCATCTAGTGTTCACAATACCAACAGTTTCAAAGATGACATGCGAAAAAAATGGAGTTAAGGCCCATGGATTTCGATCATAATTTGGAGAAAAGCCCTGTACTGATCAGAATGGACCAGGCAATTGTGGAATGGGATTTGCATTTCCTAACAAAGGTCGGTAGGTGAATCGTCTTCAAAAGTGACAATTTGAGAGTCGGTGCAGAACAGGCATGTGCATTTTGCTTCAGTCTTCCCGATGGAAGACACCGAACGTTTGGTGCGGGTTTCGGGTGACTGGGGTCATGAAATGTCTGAGATGACCATTACTAGATGGAGGATTCTTTGGAAACGGAAGGGTCTGAGAGTAGGTAATTAACCTGGACCAGATGGTGTCTACCACAGGGCTCCGATGTGAGTCGCTGACGAGATCGTGGAGGCATTAGTCATGGTCTTTCAAGAATCAGGACGGTCTGGAATGTTTCCGGAAATCTGGAAAATTGCAAATGTCACTTCACACGTCAAGAATGGACAGAATCAGAAGAAAGTAAACTATAGGCTGCCGGAAATAAATAAAAACACAAAATGCTGGAAGAATTCAGCAGGCCAGACAGTATCTATGGGAGGAGGTAGTGACGACCCTGAAGAAGGGTTTCGGCCCGAAACGTCGTCACTACCTCCTCCCATAATTGCCGTCTGGCCTGCTGAGTTCTGCCGGCATTTTGTGTTTTTATTTATAGGACATTTAATTTGTCCTCAGTGTTCGGAGAGATGTTGGAGTCGATTATTGAGGATGAGGTCTCAGAGTACTTGGAGTCACGTGATCTGATAGGCTACAGTCAACAAGGTATCCTCAAGGGAAAATCCTGTCTGATAATCTGCTGGAGTTGTTTCAACAAATAACAAACAGGACAGACAAAGGAGAACCGTCGATGTTGTGTACATGGGTTTGCTCCTCCAAGTCTCTCTGACTATGGGGTGGTCTGTAATACAACCCCATTAATGTGGTCATACCTTTCCTGTTCCTCAGCTCCACCCTTATGGCCTCGGTAGACAAGCCCTGTAATCTGTCCTACTTGAGCACTGTTGTAATATTTTCCCTGACAATCAATGTCATACGCCCAACCCACCATCTTCATTCCTCTGCCTCTATCACTTCTGAAACATCTAAACCCTGGAAAATTAAGCTACCAGTCCTGCCCCTCCTGTAGCCATGTTTCACTAATGGCTATAATGTTGTAATTTCATGTGTCAATCAATGCTCTCAGCTCGTCTGCCTTCTCTACAATACTCCTCGCATTGAATAAGTCACACCTCAGATGATTATTACCACCACACACAACCCTTCCAATTGAAGCTTTGCATGAACTGAAACTCTGCCCCCTGAACCAGTTCCTCAGCCACGTGTTTATCCCCCAGAGAATCCAACTCTTGGACTCACTGGCACGTGGTACAGGTAACAATCCTGAGATTGCCCCCCTCGAGGTCCTGCTTTTTAACTTGCTACCAAGCTCTCTACACTCACTCTTCAGGACCTCCTCACTCTTTCTTCCTTCGTCATTGGTACCGATGTGTACCATGACATCTGGCTGATCCCCCTCCCACCTCAGAATGCTGTGCAGGCGATCAGAGACATCCCTGACCATGGCACCCGGGAGGCAACAAACCAACCGGGAGTCTCTGTCGGGTCCACAGAACCTCCTGTCTCTACCTCTAATTATCGAGTCCCCGACCAGTACTGCTCTCCCTTCCCCCCTCTCTTCTGCACTGCAGAACCAGACTCAGTACCAGAGATCCGGCTTCCGCAGCTTTTCCCAGGTAACGCATGCTCCCAACAGTATCCAATTCGGTATACATGTTGTTGAGGGGAATGGACACAGGGGAGCCCTGCACCGCCTGCCCTTTCCCCTTCCCTCGCCTGACGGTAACCCAATGACCTGTGTGTTGCTCCTTTGGCGTAACGACCTCCCAAAGTCTGCGATCTATAATCTTCTCATTCTCCCAAATGATCCGGAAGTCACTCGACTATTTAAGAAGGCAGGAAGGCAAAAGAAAGGAAATTGTCGGACAGTTAGTCTAACCTCAGTCAGCGGGTAAGCGTTGGAGTCTATGATTCTGGTTCAGGTTTCGAGGTACTTGCAGACAAATGATGAAATTAGTCAAAGTCAGCATGGTTTCTGTGATGGGAAATATTGCCTGGCAGATCTCGCCTGACCTGATAGTCCCTGGATAATTTCCAAAGTTCAGCATGTTACATGTTCGGCACAGCATTGTGGGCCGAAGGACCAGTAACGTGCTGTAGTTGTTTTTAATGTTTCTATCTTTCTACATTTATAAATCTGTTGGAGTTTATAAGTGGTTGTCACTTATTTGGATTTACAGAAATAAATTTATAAGGTGCCACCCATGAGGCTGCAAAACAAAGATATAATTAGATGACATTACAGGAAAGAAACTGGCATGGATAGATGAATGTCTGACAGCCTGGAGGCAGCTCGCGGGAATAAAAGGGGCCTTTTCTGATTGGCTCCGGTGACGTGGTGTCCCTTCTGGGTCAGTATTGGGGCCGCTGTATTTCACTTTGTTTGTCAATGTTTTGGATAGTGGCTTTTTGGCAAACTTTGCGGATGATGCGATGATAGGTGGAGGAGTAGGTAATGGTCAGGAAGCAATGCGATTGTAGCAGGACTTAGTCAAATTAGAACAATGAGCAAAATGGGCGAAACACCTCTATCATGTCTCCTCTCATCCTCCTTCTCTCCAAAGAATAATACCCAAGCTCCCTTATTTTCTTATCATAATCCATACGCTCTAAACCAGGCAGCATACTGTTAAATCTCCTCTGTTCTCTTTCCAATGCTTCCAGAAAGAGGAGCAGAATAAAGGGTGTAAAGGTAATAAGGTAGAAGGGCTAAAGTGTGTGTACTTCAATGCAAGAAGCATCAGCAACAAAGCTGATGAACTGGGAGCTTGGGTACATACATGGAATTATGATGTATTGGCCATTACGGAGACTTGGCGGACAGCAGGGCAGGAATGGATTCTCAATATTCCTGGATTTCTGTGCTTTCAAAGGGATAGAGGGGGGGGGGGGAAGGGGAGGACGGTTGGGATGACGGCTCAGGAATAATATTACAGCTACCGAAAGGGTGGGTAATGTAGCAGGATCCTCTTTTAAGTCAGTATGGGTGGAAGTCAGAAACAGGAAGGGAGCAGTTACTCTACCGGGTGTATTCTACAGGCCACCTGGTAGCAGCAGAGATACCAAGGAGTACATTGGGAGGCAGATTTTGTAAAGGTGCAAAAATAACAAGGTTGTTATCATGGGAGACGTTAAATTCCCCAATATTGATTGGCACCTGGTTAGTTCCAAGGGTTTAGATGGGTCAGAGTTTGTGAAGTGTGTCCAGGACGGATTCCTTTCACAGTATGTTGACAGGCCGACTGGGGTACATGCCGTATAAGATCTAGTGTTAGGTAACGAACCGTGTCAAGTCACAGATCTGTCAGAGGGTGAGCATCTGGGGGACAGTGATCACAGATCCCTGACATTTAGCATTAACATGAAAAAAGGTAGAATCAGAGAGGACAGGAAAATGTTTATTTGGGGAAAGGCAAATAATGAGGCTAGAAGGCGAGAACTTGTGGGTGTGAATTGGGAGGATGTTTTTGCAGGGAAATGTACGACGGGCATGTGGACGATGTTTAAGGATCTCTTGTGGATGTTAGGGATAAAATTGTCCGGGTGAAAAAGATAAAGAACGGTATGGTGAAGGAACCATGTGTGACGGGTGAGGTGGAAAATCTAGTCAGATGGAAGAAAGCAGCATGCATAAAGTTTAGGATGCAAGGATCAGATGGGTCTTTTGAGGAATATAGGGTAGCAAGAAAGGAGTTTAAAAATGGGCTGAGAAGAGCAAGAAGGCGGCATGAGAGGTTCTTGGCGAGAAAAAGCCCTTGGTAAAGGAAAATCCCAAGGCATTCTTCAATTATGTGAAGAATAAAAGGATGACAGAAGCGGAGGTAGGACCGATTAGACATAAAGATGGGAAGATGTGCCTGGAGGCTGTGGAAGTCAGCGAGCTCCTCAATGAATACTTCTTTTCGGTATTTACCACTGAGAGGGAACTTGATGACGGTGAGGACAATATGAGTGTCGTTAATGTTCTGGAGTATGTTGATATTAAGGGAGAGGAGGTGTTGGAGTTGTTAAAATACATTAGGATGGATAGGTCCCCGGGGCCTGACAGATTCTTAAAGTTAGGATGCATGGGCATTTAGAGAATCATGGTCTGATCAGGGACAGCCAACATGGCTTTGTGAAGGGCAGAACGTGTCTAACAAGCCTCATAGAGTTCTTTGAAGAGGTGACCAGGTATATAGAGAGGGTTGTGCAGTGGATGTTATCTACATGGATTTTAGTAAGGCATTTGACAAGGTTCCTCACTGTAGGCTTATTCAGACAGTCAGATGGCATGGGATCCAGTGACGTTTGGCCAGTTGGATTCCAAATTGTCTTGCCTGCAGAAGGCCGAGGGTCGTGGTGGAGGGAGAACATTCGGATTGGAGGGTTGTGACTAGTGGTGTCCCACAAGGATCTGTTCTGGTACCTCGATTTTTCGTGATTTTTATTAACGACCTGGTTGTGTGGGTAGAAGGGAGGGTTGGCAAGTTTGCAGACGACACAAAGGTTGGTGGTGTTGTAGATAGTGTAGAAGATTGTCGAAGATTGCAGAGAGGCATTGATAGGATGCAGAAGTGGGCTGAGAAGTGGCAGATGGAGTTCAACCCGGAGAAGAGTGAGGTGGTACACTTCGGAAGGACAAACCCCAAGGCGGAGTACAAAGTAAATGGCAGGATAGTTGGTCGTGTGGAGGAGCAGAGGGATCTGGGGGTATATGTCCACAGATCCCTGAAAGTTGACGCAGGTTGAAAGGGTAGTTAAGAAAGCTTAAGTGCTGTGAGCTTGCATAAGTCGAGGGATAGAGTTTAAGAGCCGTGATGTAATGATGCAGCTCTATAAAAGTCTGGTTAGGCCACACGTGGAGTACTGTGTCCAGTTCTGATCGCCTCAATAGAGGAAGGATGTGGAAGCATTGGAAAGGGTACAGAGGACATTTATCAGGATTCTGCCTGGTTTACAGAGTATGGATTATGATCATTGAATAAGGGAGCTAGGGCTTTACTCTTTGGAGAGAAGGAGGATGAGAGGAGACATGATAGAGGAGTACAAGATATTAAGAGGAATAGAGAGAGTGGACAGCCAGCACCTCTTCCCCAGGGCACCACTGCTCGGTACAAGAGGACATGGTTTTGTTAAGGGGAGGGAAGTTCAAGGGGGATATTAGAGGAAGGTCTTTTACTCAGAGAGTGGTTGGTGTGTGGAATGCACTGCCTGAGTCAGTGGTGGAGGCAGATACTCAAGGGAAATTTAAGAACCTGCTGGACAGTTATATGGAGGAATTTAAGGTGTTGGGTTATATGGAGCGCAGGGTTTAGGTGTCGACAGAACATTGTGGGCCGAAGGGCCTGTACTGTCCTGCACGATCCTATGTTGTATGTTCTATGTTTCTTTTATCTCGTTCGGATAGATTCGGATCTCCACCCCACGGTTTATTAAGTATCCAGAACTTCAATATAATCAAAAAAATCCTTATTTCCTCTGGCCACCGACAGCAGTTCTAAACCATTACAATCTACCCGAACAAAATAGAAGAAACAGATATATATCGATGTATTCAATCGAAGTAACATGTTTTGAAAATCGTGCAGGCTAATGCTGTACAGCACTCGCATGAAACGTTTATTGCTGATTCTTGGACCGTTCTGAATCTTGATATAAGGTGTGGAAAAATCCCAACATGTAAACACAACCTCAGGGATACAAACACAAGCATGGCGAGAAGAAGTTTATCACTGAGCTATTGAGCTCTTGATCACTGATACAACCCGCTGACAATAGTCTGGTTGGAAATGAGAAGACGAAAAAATATTAACAATGTTCTATTTCCTTGTGTTTTCCAACCAGGGACAGTGTGTAGTTGATCTGCTTTTCGGTAATGCGACATAGCTGGTGACGGAAGTTTATGCAGGGGAATACCTTGCATCTAGTGTTCACAATACCAACAGTTTCAAAGATGATATGCGAAAAAATGGAGTTAAGGCCCATGGATTTCGATCACAATTTGGAGAAAAGCCAGATTTGGTAGGATCAGAATGGACCAGGCAAGTGTGGAATGGGATTCGCATTTCCTAACAAACGTCCGTTGGGGAATCGCCTTCAAAAGTGACAACTTGAGAGTCGGTGCAGAACAGGTATGTGCATTTTGCTTCAGTCTTCCCGATGGAAGACACCGAACGTTTGGTGCGGGTTTTGGATGACTGGGGTCATGAAATGTCTGAGATGACCATTACTAGATGGAGGATTCTTGTGAAACGGAAGGGTCTGAGAGTAGGTAATTAACCTGGACCAGATGGTGTCTACCACAGGGCTCTGATGTGAGTCGCCGAAGTGATCGTGGAGGCATTAGTCATGGTCTTTCAAGAATCAGGACGAACTGGAATGTTTCCGGAAGACTGGAGAATTGCATAAGTCACTTCACACATCAAGAAGGGACAGAATCAGAAGAAGGTAAACTAAAGGCCAGGACGAGTGAATCTGCAGATGCTGAAATTAAGTAAAAGCATAAAATTCTGGCAGAACTCAGCAGGCCAGACAGCATCTACATGAGGAGGTAGTGACGACCCTGATGAAGGGAATTCGGAGTGCCAGTACTGGTACTGGAGAGTTGTCGCAGCTAGATGTTGTTTAGACCTTTGGCAAGTTCAAGCATCGATGTTGGGGACGATTATTGAGGATGAGGTCTCAGAGTACTTGGAGTCACGTGATCAGACAGGCTACAGTCAACAAGGTTTCCTCAAGGGAAAATCCTGTCTGATAATCTGCTGGAGTTGTTTCAACAAATAACAAGCAGGAGAGACAAAGGGGAACCGTCGATGTTGTGTGCATGGATTTTCAGAAGGCATTTGACATGGGGCCTCACCTGTGAGGCCACTCAGTCCCAGTAACCCCTAAAGACACCGCCAGCCGATGGGCATCAGGTGCGCCTCCTTGAGCCCCAACAAGCCACGATGATTCAGAGGTGCGACGAATTGGGCTCAAGGGCGAAATGAGGGATGGCTACAAGACCCGGAGTCCGTCATCCGCGGACCGGACCAAGACCCGGAATGCGGTCTTCGGACCGGACCATAGCACAGACAAGAGAGATCCCAGACACATACGTTGATTCAGAACACATCGCTGGAGCAGAGCAGTGTAAAATAATAACAAAATACAGAATAAAGGATCACGGTTACAGAGAAAATGCAGTGCAGGCAGGCAGGCAATTACGTGCCAGGGCCAGAAAGAGGTATATTGTGTGGTCAGGGTTACATCTGATTGTAGTAGCGGACGGTTCAATAATCTGATGACAGTGGTGTAGAAGCAGTCCCTGAGCCCAGTGAGACATGCTTTGCCCTCTTCACTCAGATGTGAGGGGGCAGAGGAGAGAATTTTCGGGGTGGATGGAGATAATTATTTGCAGCTTTCCCGCGGCAGGGGGATGTGTAGAAAGAGTTCATGGAGGGTAGGCTCGTTTCGGAGCTGGGCTCAGCTCTTTACACAACACTCCGCAGTTTCTTGCCGCCGTGGGCGGAGCGGTCTATATATTTTTAGTCAGGAACCAGGACGTTTCATGAGAACAGGGTAGCAGACATGGTGAACAGGGAAGAACAGAAGACATTAATTGCTTTAACTTGCAGACTACTCTGTGTGATGGTGTGGGACCCTGGGGAATTTGACTAACTGATATGTCCGGACAATGTACTCTTGACTAGTCTCGTATCCGGGGACCTTTGATGAAGCTGGGTGCTTTATCGGAGCAGCAGTGTGTGTCGAAAGAGTTCACGGAGGGGAAGTTGGTTTCGAAACTAGTCTCAGTCTTTTTCCACTGCACTCTGCAGTTTATTGCGTTCATGAGCAAAACAGTCTATATTTTTTTAGTTAGGATCCAGGACGTTTCATGAGAACAGGGTAGTGGGCAAGGTGAACAGGGAAGTCAAAAAGACATTTAATTATTTTCCCTTTGGAAGACTACTGTGCAGATTGTTGTGGACCCAGAGGGGATTGCAGAACAGGTATATCCGGATTGATAGACATACTGGACTCTTGACAAGTCCAGTATCAAGATCCCAGATGGTAGTTCAGTCTGAAAGAAGGTAGAAAGGAACGTCGGGAGAGATGGAGAAGGAATACAGAGGTGAGACTGGGCCGGAGAGGGAAAGATAGGGAGAATAGAAGGGAGAAGGGGGACGGAGATGACAGGTGGCATGAGACCCAGTTAGATTTGTCGGGCTGATTTTTTATGGGGAGGACAGACCACGAATTGGTAGTAGATGAACCATGCAGATGCTTGAACAGGCTAATAACAAGGGCTCACATGGTAGACTGGTCTAGAAGTTGATGTGTAACCCAAGGAGATCTCTCTTTCTAAGTCGTTTGCGGAGGAAATTTCCTCATTGTCCACTACAGTGCAATTTTTACATCATCAGCAAATTTACTGATCCAATTTACCACATTATCATCCAGATCATTCACATAGATGACAAACAACAATGGACCCTGCACTGATCACTGTGGCACACCACTAGTCACAGGCCTCCACTCAGAGAGGCAATCCTCCACTACCACTCTCTGGCTTCTCCCATTGAGCCAATATCTAATCCAATTTACTCCCTCTTCATTTATACCTAGCGACTGAATCTTCCTAACTAACCTCCCATGCGGGACCTCGCCAAAGGCCTTACTGAAGTCCATGTAGGCAACAACCACTGCCTTCCCTTCATCCAATTTCCTGGTAACCTCCTCGGAAAACTCAAACAGATTTGTTAAACATGACCTACCACACACCGAGCCACGTTAACTCTCACAAATAAGTGCCTGTCCATCCAAATGCTAATAGTTCATATCTCGGAATTCTCCTTCCAATAATGTTCCTACTACTGACGTCAAACCTATTGGCCTAGAAATTCACGTATTACTTTTACAGACTTTTTTTGAACAACGGAACTACATGAGCTATCCTCCAAATCTCCGGCACCTCAGCCGGAGATACAGACATTTTAAGATTATCTGCCTGGGCCCCTGCAACTTCAGCACCAGACTCCTTCAAGCTCCGAGGAAATACCCTGTTAGGGCCAGAGGATTTATCTACTGGATATGCCTCAAGACAGCAAGTACTTCCTCCAATTCAATCTGTATCGGTTCCATGACCTCAATACTTGCTTGTCTTATTTCCATAGACTCCATACCAGTTTTAATATGATATCTAATATTGTAGATGGAAGCTCTGTATATTGATTTGGAAAACCTTGCTGGACACATTTTCCAAACTCTAACCCGACAAGACCTTGAAGAGTATGGGAATCCCAATCAATATGCGGAAAATTAAAATACCCTACAGTCACAGCATTCCCTCTCCTGCAGTTGTCTGTTATCTCTCCACAGAGTTGCTCCTCCAATTCTCGCTGACTATGGGGTGGTCTGTAATACAACCCCATTAATGTGGTCATACCTTTCCTGTTCCTCAGCTCCACCCTTATGGCCTCGGTAGACAAGCCCTGTAATCTGTCCTACTTGAGCACTGTTGTAATATTTTCCCTGACAATCAATATCATACGCCCAACCCACCATCTTCATTCCTCTGCCTCTATCACTTCTGAAACATCTAAACCCTGGAAAATTAAGCTACCAGTCCTGCCCCTCCTGTAGCCATGTTTCACTAATGGCTATAATGTTGTAATTTCATGTGTCAATCAATGCTCTCAGCTCGTCTGCCTTCTCTACAATACTCCTCGCATTGAAAAAGACACACCTCAGAAGATTATTACCACCACACGCAACTCTTCCAATTGTAACTTTGCATGAACTTTTATACATAATTTATTTTCACCCCCCGCTCCACTATCTCCCCGGTCACTCTGGTTCCCATCCACCTGTAAATCTAGCTTAAACCCTCCTCAACAGCACTAAGAAACATTCCTGCAAGGATATTGGTTCCCCTGCAGTTCGGGTATAAACCGTCTCTCTTTTACAAGTCCCACTTGCCCCAGAAGAGTCTCAGTGATCCTGAAATCTGAAACTCTGCCCCCTGAACCAGTTCCTCAGCCACGTGTTCATCCTCCAGAGAATCCAACTCTTAGACTCACTGGCACGTGGCACAGGTAACAATCCTGAGATTGCCACCCTCGAGGTCCTGCTTTTTAACTTGCTACCAAGCTCTCTATACTCACTCTTCAGGACCTCCTCACTCTTTCTTCCTTCGTCATTGGTACCAATGTGTACCATGACATCTGGCTGATCCCCCTCCCACCTCAGAATGCTGTGCAGGCGATCAGAGACATCCCTGACCATGCACCCGAGAGGCAACAAACCATCCGGGAGTCTCTGTTCCTACCACAGAACCTCCTGTCTGTACCTCTAATTATCGAGTCCTCAACCACTACCGCTCTCCCTTCCCCCCTCCCTTCTGCACTGCAGAACCAGACCCAGTACCAGAGATCCGGCTTCCGCAGCTTTTCCCAGTTAACTCATGGCCCCAACAGTATCCGAATCGGTATACTTGCTGTTGAGGCGAATGGCCACAGGGGAGCCCTGCACCGCCTGCCCTTTCCCCTTCCCTCGCCTGACGGTAACCATTGGCGTAACTACCTCCCTCATTCTCCCGAATGATCCGGAAGTCATCCAGCTTCTGCTCCAGGTCCCTACGAGCTGAAGCTGGACTAACTTCTTGCAGGTGTCGTTGTCTCTCCCACATCCTGCAAGAGGAGCATTCCAACATCCAGCCTGGCATTCTCTCCACTCTTAGCGAACAGAGCAAAACTTACCGGAACCCACCCTGTCCTCTGTCAAAGCTTGTTGAGCTCAAGACGTCCCACTCTGCTCCCTCTCACGCCGCTGCCCGCTGTATACAGTGGTCGCCTGTTTAGACCTTTGGAGCTCTACTGTCTGACGTCACGCGCCTGCGCAGTCCAGCGTTTTTTCCCCCGAGCGGTGAATAAAAATGGTTTTTGTACGAGATTCCTTACTGCTTCACTATCAGCCTGCCGGTCCGATTTAGACAAAAAAACGTTTAAGTTGAAGTTCTAGTTTAAAATCTCCCTAGCAGCTGTAGCAAACCTCCCCATCAGTATATTGGTTCCACTGGGCTCAAGTAAAACCCGTCCTTTTTGTACATGTCACACCTGCCCCAAAGTGGTCCCAATGACCCAGAAACTTGAATCCCCGCTCCCTGCTCCAATCCCTTAGCCACGCATTTATCCTCCATCTTTTCCGATTCCTATACTCACTGTCGTGTGGCACAGGCTGTAATCCTGACATTACTGCACATGAGGACCTACTTCACAACTTCCTTCTTAACTCCCTGTAGTCTGCTTTCAGGACCGCTTCCCTTTTCCTACCTATGTTGTCGGTACGCAATATGTACCACGACATCTGGTTGTTGGAGCCTGGCCAGGTGACTGACCGCTCACTGGATGAACAGTCCTAGAACAGGGTCCAAGTGACAAAGATGGCTTTGTGTCAAAGTGTACGAAGATATTTTGCGAGGGATGTAGTGCTCAGAAAGCAATGCGATTGCAGTCGAACTTAGACAAATTAGAGGAACGTGCATAAAAATGTCCGATGGTATACAGTGTTGTGAAATATTTGATAATACAGTCGGGTAAAAGGAAGAAAAGCGCAGACCATGATCTAAATGGGAACAAAGCTCAAACGCCAGAGGTGCAAAGGGACTTCGGTGTCCTCGTGCCAGACTCCCAGAAGGTCAGGTTACGGATTGAGTCTGTGATAACGAAGACAAATGCAATTTTGGAATTTATTTCAAGGATATTGGAACATAAAAGCAAGGAAATAATGCTGAGCTTTTATGAGACACAAGTCAGGCCGCATTTAGAGTACTGCTATCAGTTTCGGGCCCCATATCTCAGAAGGAGTGTGCTGTCATTGCAGAGAGAAGAGATGAGGTTTACGAGGGTAATTCGGGGAATGAATGGGGTTAACATATGAGGAACGATTGCCAGCTTTGAGTCTGCACAGTGGAATTTAGAAGAATGTGGGAAGGGGATCAGATTGCAACTTACTAAATGATGAAAGGAGCAGGTAAGGTGGATGTGAAGAGGCTGTTTCCTCTTGTGGGAACATCAAGAAC
The DNA here is from genome assembly GCF_030144855.1 of Hypanus sabinus. Taxonomy (NCBI): domain Eukaryota; kingdom Metazoa; phylum Chordata; class Chondrichthyes; order Myliobatiformes; family Dasyatidae; genus Hypanus; species Hypanus sabinus. Next base: position 134,208 of record NW_026781784.1, read on the forward strand.
TAGAAGTCACAGCCTCAGAACTGCTGAAGGATCTCGGCCTGGAACGTCGACGGTACTCTTTTCCGGAGTTGCTGCCTGGCCTGCTGAGTTCCTCCAGCACTCCGTGTGTGTTCCCTGGATTTCCAGCGTCGGCCTGTTTTCTCTTGTTTGAGAAAACACCACAACCTGAAACAGATGGAAGAATGAAGAGGAAATGAACAGATTACAAAACAGAGTCGGTTAGCGATGCTCTACGGGCAAGGATACAACAGCACTCGCAGACAAACATCTCCGGAATAGCAGCAGGTCCGCTGGTGTTTTATCACATTGAGCATTAATGGTATCTCGGGTGAGTGGTCGGGTGTAGTTACACTGCTAATGTCACCGCTCCACTACGGGAGACATAACGGAGGGTTCAAACACACAGTCCATTTGTTTGCAACTCAGGAACACGAAGGGTGCAATTACGCTGAGGGGTTTGTACTACCCAACCCCTAACAGCCACTGGGATATTGATCTTCAGATTCAGGAAATGTGTAAAATAATGGCGTTGAGTCGGGGTGGGGGGTGTTTCTATTTCCCCAATATAAGCTAGTGGCTTTTTAATGTAAGGAGTTCAGACAGGGCTGAATTGATTAAGCGTATCCAGGAGAGTTTCTGAAATCAACATGCTGACGGTCCAACGGGATGAGAGGACGTACTGGACCTCATGCCAGGTAAAGAGCTTGTCCAGGTGCCTCAAATGTCAATAGACAATAGACAATAGACAATAGGTGCAGAAGTAGACCATTCGGCCCCTCGAGTCTGCACCGCCATTCTGAGATCATGGCTGATCATTCACTATCAATACCCAGTCACTGCCTTGTCCCCATAACCCTTGATTCCCCTATCCATCAGATATCTATCCAGCTCCTTCTTGAAAGCATCCAGAGAATTGGCCTCCACCGTCTTCCGAGGCAGTGCATTCCACACCTCCACAACCCTCTGGGAGAAGAAGCTCTTCCTCAACTCTGTTTTAAATAACTGACCTCTTATTCTCAATCCATGCGGTACTGGACTCTCCCAACATCTGGAACATATTTCCTGCCTCAATCCTATCAAATCCTTTAATTATCTTAAACGTTTCAATCAGATCCCCTCTCAATCTCCTCAATTCCAGCGTGTACAAGCCCAATCTCTCCAATCTCTCTGCGTATGACAGCCCTGCCATCCCAGGAATCAACCTAGTGAATCTACGCTGCACTTCCTCAATTGCCAGAATGTCCTTCCTTAAACCTGGAGACCAAAACTGTACACAATATTCCAGGTGTGGTCTCACCAGGGCCCTGTACAAATGCAAAAGGACATCCTTGCTCTTGTATTCAATTCCCCTTGTAACAAAGGCCAACATTCCATTTGCCCTCTTCATTGCCTGTTGCACTTGCTCATTCACCTTCATTGACTGGTGAACTAGGACTCCTAGGTCTCTTTGAATTTCTCCCTTATCTAACCCGACACCGTTCAGACAATAAAGATGGCTAAGTCAACTGGACCAGGTGGACTACATCCAGAGTCCTGAGACAGATTGCTGAAGAGCTTTGGTCGTCATCTTTCAAGAATCACTTCCCCCGGGCATGGTCCAGAAGGACTGTTAAATCGCAAAGGTCACTCGAGTATTTAAAAAGGGAGGAAGGCAAAAGAAAGGAACCTATCGGCCACCATCTAAACTCAGTTGGTGGGAAAGCGTTGGAGTCTATGATTCTGGTTGAGGTTTCGAGGTACTTAGAGACAAATGCTGAAATAAGTCAAAGTCAGCATGGTTTCTGTGATGGAAAATATTGCCTGGCAGATCTCGCTTGACCTGATAGACCCTGGAAAATTTCCAAAGTAATATATGTTCTGCACAGCATTGTGGGCCAAAAGGCCAGAATTGTGCTGTAGTTTTTTTTATGCTTCTCATTAACGCTAGGTAGGTAAATCAGCTAGATTTCAGGTTTCACGCGTTCAGATTTTCACCACTTCACTCTCAGTCGGGGTCAGGTTCCTGCAGAGACCCCAGTCAGCTCTCGGCGGTCCAAGGGAACAGATTGCATCACAGCCTGAGACAGTTGGAAGAACAAAGAGGAATTGAGCTGATTACACAGCAGTGTCGGGAAAAACAGATGACGGGTAATGTTTCAACACTCTCAGACTGTGGAGTAGGAAGCGTGCAATGAGACTGACAGGAGCCCCGAACAGCCTTCGGGACATTGAGGAACAGATAGACAATCAGATTAAGGAAATCTGTAAATATAAGGGTGTTGTTGACAGGGCAGGGAGGAGCTTGCCCTGGAGTATTAGAGGGGCACTCTGTCGGGGATGACGGTAGACAGAATAGTTCACAATTGCCGGATAGACATCTCCCACAGAAGGAAATGCTCCGAAATGACAGGGTTAGGCAACTGTGGCTGACAGAGGAAGTGAAAGACTGCACAAAAGTCAAGGAAAGGGTGTATAGTGCACAGACGTCTGTGGGAAGTTGGATGATTGGGAACTTTTCCAAAGCAAATAAAAGGCAACTGAAAAGACATAAGATGAGAAAAGACGAAACACGAAGGCTGACTAGCCAATAATATAAAGCATAATGCTAAAGGTGTTTTTGCTCAGTGACGTAAAGGGCTAAAAGGAGGTGGAAGTTGATACTGGGCCACTGAAATGGCGTTGGTGGGCTAATTATAAAATAAGTCAAAGTCAGCATGGTTTCTGTGAAGGAAAATCTTGCCTGACAGATCTGTTCGAGTTCTTCGAGGAAGTAACAAGCAGTATGGACAAACGAGAGGCAGTGGATGTCATTTACTTGGAGATTTCAGAAGGCATTTGATAAGGTGTCACACATGAGGCTGCTGAAGAAGATAAAATCCTATGGCATTGCAAGAAGGATAGTGGCGTGCTAGAGGAATGTCTGTCAGGCAGGAATTAAAGTGGCCTTTTCCGGTTGGCTGCCAGTGTTCCTCAGGGGTTTGTTTTGGGCTCGCTACTTTTGACATTGTTTGTCAATGATTTCGATCGGAATTGATGGTTTTGTGTCAGGGTTTACTAGGATAGGTTGAGGGGTAACTAGTGCTCAGGAAGCAATGCGATTGCAGGAAAACTTAAACAATTTGGAGGAACGGGCATAAAAGTGTCAGATGTAATGTAGTGCTTGGAAATGTCTGATAGTAACAGGAGCAATGGTGCAGATTATTATGTAAATTGGAAGAAAGCTCAAACATCAGAATTGCAAAGGAAGTTGGGAGTCCTCGTGCAAGACGCCAGAAGATTAATTTACAAGTTGTGTCTGTGATAACGAAGGCAAATGCAATGTTGGCATTTATTTCAAGGGGAATAGAATATAACAGCAAGGAGATAATGCTGAGCTTTTGTAAGACGCTAGTCAGGTCGCACGTGGAGTATTGTCAACAGTCTCGGGACCCATGTCTCAGAAGGGATGTGTTGTCATTGGAGACAGTCCACAGTAGGTTCATGCGGATTATTCCGAAAATTAAGGGGTTAACGTATGAGGAGTAGCCGGTACTAATTTCCATGCTTGTAGATTTCCTATAATACTGTGGTCTCTTAACTTGTTAAACGGCCTCGTGTGGCTCCTTGCCAACGGCCTTCTGAAACCCAGGGGCACGGTACCCACCGACTCTCACTTGTCCAGCGTGTTTGCTATTTCTACAAATATTCCCAACAAATTTCTCAGGCAAGATTTTCCCTCGAGGAAACCACGTTGACTACGGCCTATTTTATCATGTGCCTCCAGGTCAACCGAACCGACATCCTGCACAATCGACTCCAACATCTTCCCAGCCACCATGCTACCATACATATTCTCGCCTCTCTTTTATTACTTTATAACTCGGAAGAAATGTTTTGCTACCTTCTTTTATGCAATTAGCTAGTTTATAATTGCATTCCATCTATTCGTTCTTTTTGACTTTTAGGAACACGAATGCGTCTAATGGCGACTCCTTTGCTTCTATCTTCGGAAACAGCTCTATTTATATCTCTGATATCTCTTTCTTTTTTCCTTGACTAGTTTCTTTAGAAGACCCCGACCTGGAGTTACACGCTGACTTTGATTCCTTGCGGGGCCTCACGACCGGCCGCTTCCCGACATGCCAAGGGTGCGGCCTAGAAGACGAGTGCGCCTTCGGTGTGCCGGAATTTCCTGGCTCTGGAGACGGCCAGATTCCAGGCCGGTGACGCCGCCTGCTGGGTCGAGGAACACGAAAGATCGTCAGCAGCGAGCAGGCTGCTGGCTGTGCACCCTGGGACCCGAGCTCGGAAAAAACAAAACGACGCAACAGACTTTTAACACCACAGATTGGCGAGCTGCTTTGTTGATTCTCCCCTCTCGCTGGGAAACCGAGATGTCACTTTCTCCCTTGTTCGTGAGAGACAGAGAGAGCCTGTGGTATGTAGAATACCGGGTGAAAGGGTAGTCTTAGAAGAACATAGAACATAGAATAGTACAGCACATTACAGGCCGTTCGGCCCACAATGTTGTGCCGACGCACAAACCCTGCCTCCCATATAACCCCCCCCCCACTTTAAATTCCTCCATATACCTGTCTAGTAGTCTCTTAAACTTCACTAGAGTATCTGCCTCCACCACTGACTCAGGCAGTGCATTCCACACCAACCAATAAAAAACCTTCCTCTAATATCCCCCTTGAACTTCCCACAACTTACCTTAAAGCCATGCCCTCTTGTATTCAGCAGTGGTGACCTGGAGAAGAGGCGCTGGCTGTCCACTCTGTCTATTCCTCTTAATATCTTTTACACCTGTATCATGTCTCCTCTTATCCTCCATCTCTCCAAAGAGTAAAGCCCTAGCTCCCCTAATCTCTGATCATAATCCAGACTCTCTAAACCAGGCAGCATCCTGGTAAATCTCCTCTGTACCTTTTCCAATCCCTCTGCTATCTAGTCTGGTTCCATACACATTTTTTGAGGATGTGACTAAGCACATTGACGAAGGAAGAGCAATAGATGTAGTGTATATGAATTTCAGCAAGGCATTTGATAAGGAACCCCATGGAAGGCTTATTGAGAAAGTAAGGAGGCATGGGATCCAAGGGAACATTGTTTTATGGATCCAGAACTAACTTTCCCACAGAAAGCAAAGAGTGGTTCTAGACGGATCACAATCTGCATTGAAGTCGGGCTCCAGAGGTGTACCTCAGGGATCTGTTCTAGAACCCTTACTCTCCGTATAGTACTAATGGGGAAGACTCTTGGCAGTGTGGAGGATCGGAGGGATCTTGGGTTCGAGTCCATAGGACACTCAAAGCTGCTACGCAGGATGACTCTGTGATTAAGAAGGCATACGGTGCATTGGCCTTTGTCAATCATGGGATTGTGTTTTGGAGCCGAGAGGTAATTTTGCAACTTTAAGAGGACCCTGGTCAGACCCCTCTTGGAGAACTGTGCTCAGTTCTGGTCGCCGTGCAACAGGACGGGTGTGGAGAGCATAGAGAGGGCGCAGAGAAGATTTAACAAGGATGTTGCCTGGATTGGGGATCATGCCTTATGAGAATAGATTAAATGAGCTCGGCCACTTCTCCTTGGAGCGACGGGGGATGAGAGGTGACCTGATAGAGGTGTATAAGATAATGAGAGGCATTGATCCTGTGTATAGTCAGAGGCTTTTTTCCCAGGGGTGAAATTGCCAGCACGAGAGAACACAGTTTTAAGCTTCTTGGAAGTAGGTACAGAAGATGTAGGGATATTCTCATCGCAAAGTATAAGACGTATGCTAAAGGGGGATATCGCGACCATAGCTGACAAGAGAAGTTAAAGCCAACATTTAGCAAAGTGTAATCATAAAAGTAGTGAAAATTTAGAGGATTGTGAAGGTTTGAGAAACCAACCGAAGAAGGAAAAAGCGGAATATGAAGCTAGCCAATAATATTAAAGAGGACACCGAAATTTTCTTCAGATATATAAAACATAAAAATGAGGCTGCAACACATATTGGACTGCTAAAATAACGTGAGGGAGATGTGATGGGGACAAGGAAATGGCGGAAAAATCTGAATAGTTATTTTGCGTCAATGTTAACTGCAGAACAGTCTGCTGTAAGTTCGAGAGTGTCAGGAGGAAGAAGAATGTGAAGTTGCCATTACCGGGGAGAGGGTACTTGGGACATTGAACGGTCACCAGGCAAGAAGATAGACATCCCAGTGTTCTGAAAGTGGAGGTGGAAGAGATGTTGGAGGCATTAATAATGCTATTTCAAGAATCAATTGATCCTGGCATGTTCTTGTTGGAATAGAAAATTACAAATGCTACTCCACTCTTCAAGAGGGGAGGGAGGTAGAAGGAAGAAAATTACAGGCCAGTTAGTCTGACCACAGTGTTTGGACTTGGTTGCGAAGTAGATGGTTTCAGTGTACCCGGCGGAACATGATGTAATAGGTCGCTGACAGCACGGTTTCCTTGGGGGAAATTTTTGCCTGACATATCTGTTGGAATTATTTGAAGAAATAACAAGCATGTTAGAGACTGGGGAATCGGTGGATGTTGTTTAGTCAAATCAAGTCAAGTCGCTTTTTCTTGTCGTTTCGACCATAAGCTGCTGGTACAGTACACAGTGAAAACGAAACAACGTTCCTCCAGGACCCTGGTGTTACATGAAACAACACAAAACTACACTAGACTATGTGAGACAGCACAAGGCTACACCAGACTACGTAAAGCAATATAAAAGTTGCACCAGACTACAGATCTACACAGGACTACATAAAGTGCACAAAACAGTGCAGGGCAGTACTATAATTAATAAACAAGACAATAGGCACAGTAGAGGACAAATTTCAATATAATAATAAATGATGAAGGTGTCAGGCCAGGCTCTGGGTATTGAGGAGTCTGACGGCTTGGGGGAAGAAACTATTACATAGTCTGGTTGTGAGAGCCCGAATGCTTCAGTACCTTTTCCCAGACGGCAGGAGGGAGAAGAGTTTGTATGAGGGGTGCGTGGGGTCCTTCATGATGCTGTTTGCTTTGCGGATGCAGCTTGTGGTGTAAATCTCCGTGATGGCGGGAAGAGAGACCACAATGGTCTTCTCAGCTGACCTCACTATCCGCTGCAGGGTCTTGCGATCTGAGATGGTGCAATTTCCGAACCAGGCAGTGGTGCAGCTGCTCAGGATGCTCCCTATACAACCCCTGAAGAATGTGATAAGGATGGGGGTTGGAAGATGGACTTTCCTCAGCCTTCGCAAAAAGTAGAGACGCTGCTGGACTTTCTTTGCTGTGGAGCTGGTGCTTAACAAGTTAAGACCTGATGATATTACAGGAAAGATACTGGCATGGAAAAAACATTGGCTGTTTGCGGAGTCAAGAGATATGGGGAGAAGGCTGCAACGGGGTACTGATTGTATATGATCAGCCATGATCACAGTGAATGGCGGTGCTGGCTAGAAGGGCCGAATGGCCTACTCCTGCACCTATTGTCTATTGTCTATTGATTGGCAGCCAAAGAGTGGGAAGTAAGGGAACTTTTTTTGGTTGGCTCCTGGTGACTAGTGCTGTTCCACAGGGGTCTGTGCTGTGACTGATTCTTTTTACGTTATATGTTAATGATTTGGATGATGGAATCGATAGCTTTTTTGCAAACTTTACAGAGTCATAGAGATAAACGACATACAGTCATGCCCTTCGGCCCATCTAGTCCATTCACAGCTGGATCATAGACTTCCAGAAGCCTCCTGTCCACTCCTGCTCGCAGTTCATTCCACACTCTCACGACCTTCTGAGTGAAGACTTTCCCCCTCATGTTCCCCTTAAACTTCTCACCCTTCACCCTTGATCCTTGATCTCTGCTTGCAGTCTCACCCAACCACCGTGGATAAAGCCAGTAAACCTCTATCAAATCCCCTCTCAATCTTCTACCTTCTAAATAGTGCAGTCCTACCTCATTCAATGTTTCCTGAAAACCCGGGTCCAAGTCAAACCCCACTTGGAGTAATGTGCTCAGTTCTGGTCACCTCACTACTGGAAGGAGGTGGAAGCCGTAGAATGGGTGCAGAGGAGATTTACAAGGGTGTTGCCTGGATTGGGGAGCAGGCCTTATGAGAATAGATTGAGTGAACTCGGCCTTTTCTCCTCGGAGCGACGGGGGATGAGAGGTGACCTGATAGAGGTGTATAAGATGATGAGAGGCAATGATCGTGTGGATAGTCAGAGGCTTTTTCCCAGGGTTGAAATGGTTAACACAAAAAGGCAGTTTCAAGGTGCTTGGAAGTCGGTACAGAGGAGATGTCAGGGGTAAGTTTTTTACTCAGAGAGTGGTGAGTGCGTGGAATGGGCTACCGGCATCGGTGGTGGAGACAGATACGATAGGGTCTTTTAAGAGGCTTTTAGATAGGTACATGGAGCACAGTTAAATAGAAGGCTATAGGTAAGCCTGGTAAATTCTGAGGTGGGGAGATATAGGGCACAATTTTTGGGCCGAATGGCCTGTATTGCGCTGTAGGTTTTCTATATTTCTATGTTTCGATGTTTCTATAGCTGAGCGGGGGAGGGAGCTGTCGGGGAGGGGCCGGGTCTTTAAAAGCAGCCCTGACAGGTAGCGAGACAGCGAGTGAGAGAGAGAGAGAGAGAGAGAGAGAGAGAGAGAGAGAGAGAGAGAGAGAGAGAGAGAGAGAGAGAGAGAGAGAGAGAGAGAGAGAGAGAGAGAGAGAGAGAGAGAGAGAGAGAGAATCAGCGAACGAACGGGTGCAATAGAAACAGAGATGGCTCTAGTGTGGACAGGTGAACAGACGGCCACGTCAAACGTCCAGAAGATCGCAAATGCGGTGAGTTCCAAAATCTTTCAGAACCCTTAAACTACCCTCCTCGGGTACATATGTGCGAGAGAAGGGTAGAGATGTAAAGTATGGAAACGGCAGTGGAAGACCATTTGCAGAAGGGAGAGGAGAGGATTTAGTAAAGGACAGGGAGGATAATGGTGACAGCAACAGGACAGAGGCTGGATGAAGGAGGAGAGTGCGGGAAAAGTGTGAGGGGGCTATATATGGGAGAGGATAGGGGAGGGCGTCGGTACCGGGGAGGGGAGGGAGGTAGAGGGAGACGGAGGGGTTGTTGGGAAGGGAGGGGGACGAAAGTGGGAAGGAAGGAGGAGGAGGAGGGTTTGGATTAGGCTGCAGGAGGAAAGTTGGAGAAGGAAACGGAATGCGAGGGGCAGGAACAGTAGGAGAAAGGGAGGTGGAAGGAGGAAGAGCCAGGAGTGGAGAGAGCGAGAAATAGCAAGTATAGTGCATGGAGTAAAATTAGATATAACATATAGAGAAGCTTTGAGCAAAGAGAAGTAGAATAAAGAGAATAAAGGTCGTAATGTAGAAGGGCTAAAGTGTGTGTACTTCAATGCAAGAAGCTTCAGGAACAAAGGTGATGAACTGAGAGCTTGGATACGTACATGGAATTATGATGTAGTGGCCATTACAGAGACTTGTCTGGCACCAGGGCAGGAATGGATTCTCAGCCAGGAGTAGAGAGAGGGAGAAATAGCAAAAGGGGGGAATAGCGAGATAATTGGAGACGAGAGAGAGAGAGAGAGAGAGAGACAGACGGACGGGGAGGGAGAGGAACGGGATAGATCAGGGGAAGTAGGGAGAGGTGGGAGGGTGGAGAAAGAGTAGTGGGAGATGGGAGAGAGAGAGAGACAGGGATACGGAGAGAAGGAGCAGGGAAAATAGAGAAAAGCGAGAGATAGAGTGCGAGTCCAGAAAGGGGAGGGAGGGCAGGGGAATTTTCGAGCGCGTAGAGGGAAGGAGAAGGAAAGAGCGGGAAGTGGAGAGAGAGAGACGAATGAAAGTTGTAAGTTCCTGCAGACGAATTGGAGAGAAGGTAGACGGATAGATATGGGGAGTGGGGAAGAGCGAGAGCGAGACGGGAAAAGTGTGAGAAAGGGCAGGGAATGTGGAATAAGGGAACAGAGAGTGAAACGAAGGAGGTGTTGGCTGGGGCAGGGAAAGTGGAGAAAGATCAGTGACGGAGCGACGCGAAAGAGGAAAGAGGAAATGCCCGGATAGGGTAAAGAGTATTGAGGCACACAGAAAGGGGGATAAGAGCTGTGGAGGAGGAGAGGGGGGAAGAGGGAGACGGTGAGTGTGGGTGAAAGAGCCGGGGAGGCGGAGAGAGGGGGGAAGAGAGTGACGGATTGAGGATTAAATGACAGTTTGGAGAGAGTCGAGGGAGAGTGAGGATGAAGGGTACGATGTGAAAAGCGTGCGTCGGAGCGAACAAAAGCGGGGAAATGGAGAGAGGGGTGAGAGAGAAAAAATGATACCGCCACTCGGTTCCAGACACCCTTCCTCGTCCCGCTCTGTCCTCTCCGGGAGTTTCAGATATTTCTGTTGTTCCTACCCAGGTGAAATCCGATGTGCAGAATCACATCAGCCACACAGTGGTTACATACATAGCGAAAAAGTATCGTGAACAGGACCAGTCTGCCATCCTGGGAAAATTTTACCTGATCAAGGTCGAGAAGGGGGCAGGGCTGGGACGGGAATGGAGTCTGGAAGGGGTGGGAGGGGAAATGAGACTGGGAGGGGGTGGGAGAGGAATGGAGACCAGGAGGGGTGGGAGGGAAATGGAGACCTGGAGGGGTGGGAGGGGAATAGAGACAGGGAGGGGGGAGAGAAATGGAAATCGGGAGGGGTGGGAGGGAAATGGAGACCAGGAGGGATGGGAGGGGAATAGAGACAGGGAGGGGGGAGAGAAATGGAAATCGGGAGGGGTGGGAGGGAAATGGAGACCGGGAGAGGGTGGGAGGGAAATGGAGACCGGGAGGGATGGGAGGGAAATAGAGACAGGGAGGGGGGAGAGAAATGGAAATCGGGAGGGGTGGGAGGGAAATGGAGACCGGGAGAGGGTGGGAGGGAAATGGAGACCGGGAGGTGGTGTGAGGGGAATAGAGACAGGGATGTGATGTGAGGGGAATAGAGACAGGGAGGGGGGAGAGAAATGGAGACCGGGGTGGGGTGGGAGGGGAATGGAGACCGGGAGAGGGTGGGAGGGAAATGGAGACCGGGAGGGGTGGGAGGGAAATGGAGACCGGGATGTGTGGGAGGGAAATGGAGACCGGGATAGGGTGGGAGGGAATTGGAGACCGGGATAGGGTGGGAGGGAAATGGAGACCGGGAGGTGGTGGGAGGGGAATGGAGACCGGGGAGAGGGTGGGAGGGAAATGGAGACCGGGAGGGATGGGAGGGGAATAGAGACAGGGAGGGGGGAGAGAAATGGAAATCGGGAGGGGTGGGAGGGAAATGGAGACCTGGAGAGGGTGGGAGGGAAATGGAGACCGGGAGGTGGTGTGATTGGAACAGAGACAGGGAGGGGGGGAGAGAAATGGAAATCGGGAGGGGTGGGAGGGGAATGGAGACCGGGAGGGGTGGGAGGGAAATAGAGACCGGGAGGGGTGGGAGGGAAATGGAGACAGGGATGTGATGTGAGGGGAATAGAGACAGGGAGGAGGGAGAGAAATGGAGACCGGGATGGGGTGGGAGGGGAATGGAGACCGGGAGAGGGTGGGAGGGAAATGGAGACCGGGAGGGGTGGGAGGGAAATGGAGACCGGGAGGTGGTGTGAGTGGAACAGAGACAGGGAGGGGGGAGAGAAATGGAGATCGGGAGGGGTGGGAGGGGAATGGAGTCCGGGAGAGGGTGGGAGGGAAATGGAGACAGGGATGTGATGTGAGGGGAATAGAGACAGGGAGGGGGGAGAGAAATGGAGACCGGGAGGGGTGGGAGGGGAATGGAGACCGGCAGGGGGTGGGAGGGGAATGGAGACCGGGAGGGGGTGGGAGGGGAATGGAGACCGGGAGGGGGTGGGAGGGGAATGGAAACCGGCAGGGGGTGGGAGGGGAATGGAGACCGGGAGGGGGGTGGGAGGGGAATGGAGACCGGGAGGGGTGGGAGGGAAATGGAGACAGGGATGTGATGTGTGGGGAATAGAGACAGGGAGGGGGGGAGAGAAATGGAGACCGGGAGGGGGTGGGAGGGGAATGGAGACGGGGAGGGGTGGGAGGGGAGAGGTGTACGGGAGGTTAGGGTTAACAAAGACGGGAAGAGTGCAAGGCTGGGAGTGTAAATGGAGACCAGGATGGCTTGGCGGGGAGAGGTGTAGTGGAGGTGATCGAATGGGGTAAGTCTGTAGGGGTGGAAGGGGGCGACAGAGACGGAGAGGTGTGTAGGGAAGAGTGGAAGTGCCGCAGACGGGGAGGGGCGTAGGGGTGGGATGGGTGACGGGAACGGGGAGAGAGGGTTGACGGAGACGAGAGGGGTGTAGGGGAGGGAGAGGGTGATGGAGACAGGGATGGATGTATGGGGGAGGGGCGATGGAGACGGAGGTGCAGGGGAGAGAGTGGTGATAGAGACGGGGTGTGTAGGGGAGGAGGGGCGATGGAGACGGAGGGTGTAGGGGAGGGAGGGTTGACGCAGACGGGGAGCGGTGTAGGGGAGGGAGAGGTTGATGGAGACAGGCAGGGATGAAGTCAAGGAAGGTGGTGACGGGGACAGGGAGGGGTGTAGGGGAGGGAGGGAGTGACGGAGACGGGGAGGGGGTGTAGGGGAGGGATGGGGTGACTGAGACTGGGAGGGGGTAGGGGAAGGAGGGGTGATAGAGAAGGGGTGGGGTTGTAGGCGAGGGAGGGGTGATGGTGACAGGGAGTTGTGTAGCGGACCGAGGGACGATGGAGACGTGGGAGACGTGGTACGATGGAGACGGGGAGGAGATCAGCGAGGGATGAAGTGGCGGGGATGTGGAGGGAGGGCTGGCGAGAGCGCGGATCACGGAGGTGGCAGTGGGAAGGAGGGGTTAGCGGACGGGACTCCCATGACTAACCGAGTGACCCTCCCCACAGATTGAAATTGACACCAACAACTTCGTCCACGTGGAGGTGTTCGTTCCCAGAGACTACCCGGGCTCTCAGCCAGTTCTGCTGTCGGTTGTGGAAAACATCAGGATGAGCGATCCGCTGGATCCCTTGGTCTGAGAAACGAGAGTTTCCTGACCGATGCCAACCCATCGCTGTGCTTGCGGCCCACCCCTCGGGAATATTCCCCTCCCTCCCCAACTCACCGACACGTCCCGCGCTCCCGGAATACCAGCAGACCCACCTCTCCAGCTCGCTGAGGCTACCTGAACCGTCAGCTGTTCGACGCACAAGCGTTTCGCCAATAAAACGCATTGATCCGTTTGGTCGTCTGGTCGTCTTTAACCATCCCCTCTTTCTGATGCTTGGGGCGGGGGCAACGCTGCGGGGCAGTTAGTGCGGATGTGTGAGGGAGAGGGGGAGCTGGACGTATGCGGGCCGCTGAACTACAGTCTGACGGAGATCCAATCGGAGGGAGGCGGTCACGGAGACAAGGGGAGGGGGCGCGGTTCGAGGTGGAGTGTGGAGGGGAATCACTGCGAGGTGTGGATGGTGTCAGTGGGATGAGAGGGCGGGGTGTGTGAGGTGGGCGGGATGAGAGGAAATAGAGGGCGGGGTTCGTGGGAGGAGGGGGCGCGTTAGGGTCGAGGGGCGGGGTTTGCGGGCGGAGAGGTCGGAGACAGTGGTTAGAGGGGGCGAGTGGAGAGAGCGGTTCGTGTTGTACAATCTGCGACAGGGAGCGCGTAAGAGGGACACTTTTCAATCTGGGCGGCGATCGAGATTTTCAAAGGCAGATTTTCGGGGCAATTCACGAAGAAGAGCTCCGACCAGCGACCAGCCGGCCTCTGGGATTGGTTAGCTGGAACAAGTTAAAGGAAGGCTGTGCCAAGCGCGGCGGCGGTCGTTTGCGTGGTGTTAGGTACACGCAACCCTGGGGAGAGTACCTGTTACATGCTCGCAACCCTGTAAAACTATCAGCAGCAATTGGACGCACTTTATTTTGCGGTTAACAGTCACTATTTTATTAGTAACTGCTAAATATAGTAAATTAAGCAGGTAATCAAAGGTTAGCAGCATTATGCGTACATAGGAGTACAGATAAAGTTCGCCAAACAAAGACAAGCTCAGCTGGGAATAGTTACAGTCTTACGGTGGGATGTTAGAAAGTTCGGTTCAGTTCCAATGCAGAGCTGATTCTGTTGTGTTGAGGGAGATATTTGTAACCCAAGGCGAAACCCACGACAGGGGGAACGCCAGTAAACAGGTGTCGTCGATCTTCCCGCTGTCCTGCGAATCCTCGCACGCAGCTTCACCAACAGTAGCTGATCAAAGGGGGACCCGAGTCCAACCCGGGGAAGTGTGAGGTGTGCACTTCGGAAGGACAAACTCCAAGGCAGAGTGCAAAGTAAATGGCGGGCTACCAGGTAGTGTGGACAAGCGGCAGGGGACATGCCTGCAGATCCCTGAAAGTTACCTCCCAGGTAGACAGGGTAGTTAAGAAAGCTTATGGGATGTTGGCAATGGAACAACTTTGTTACCGTCGGTTCGTTGCTCTATTATCAATAATTATAACTCAAACATTCCGACTAAACAGACCATTACCTCAGCAGTTACCCACAAAAAAACCACTTCATTATAGCGCTGCAGAGAAGCCATTTTATATATGCAGTTAACATACAGTTAATAATGAGGACCCTACCATCGTTTACCCCTCCCCGTGCTACACGTTCCTCACCCTCACCCGCGGAGGCATTCCCACGCCACTCCGCATTATTCTTTTTGGAGTGGCTTTTGACTGTCAATTTCTGACGGCAGTTTTGTGTCACTTATGAGTTCTTGTTCCGCTTGGCCGTTCTTGATTGGAGTTCCGACCGAGTCTTTAGTTCTGCCCGTTGCGCTGAGGTAACGGGAACCACGCTTCCTGATGTCAGTATTTCACGTCCGGGAACAGCAGCCCACTCCAGCCATCGGAATTGCCTTTCCAATCATTGAGGGACCATCAGCTTTGCAGAATCAAATCCCTGGCAGAAGAAGAAACTGCCATAGGTTTGGTCCGCAACCCCGGGAGAATCTGTGATGCGGCGTCAAAGGACGGGTTAATGCTGCCCCCTACTGTTCGTGCAGGGAGAGAGCAAGTGATATTGTGTTAGACTGTAGATTTCTGCAACATACATGGACACAGGGTCTTAGACTATATTTTCCTGTGTGACTTCCATCATGTGTTTATCGTTAACATCTCGGATAAATAGTTTATTTGTAGCAGCGAATCTTAACTCAGGTGCAGAAAATGACAGTTTTGATGTTTGAAACACTTTCAGTTCTTCATTTACAGCCACAGAGTCGGCTGAGCACTGAAAGTCTCTCAGGAGATTGCCAATCATCTAGCCAATTGCTGTTAGAACTGCCACCACTGGTGTTAGCTTGTTAATACATTGATTGACAATAGTTTCACCTTCAATCCTGGGCGTGTTCTCTCTCTTGGTCTGTATTCAAGCAAGGTGTGTCACGTTTGTTAGTCTTATTGTATTATCGCTGTCCTCCTCACCTGACGCGCTAGGGGTCGCTGTAGTGCCCACGTCATGTCTGGACTGCAATTCCTCTGAGTTCGGATGGTGTCACTGTCTCGGGAGGCTGCCCAAGTGTGGGCTGAAATAATTCGGAATTTCGGACGGGACCGGCGACGGGGGAGGGGGCGGGGTCGGGTGATTCCCAGGCTGGAGCTTCAAAGTGGTGTCACTATAAGCGTCACCGGCAGGACCCCGCCCCTTTGAAGTTCCTGCTCAGTTTTCTTTTCACAATCATTCAGTTTGCTTCGGAGCTCCGCACAGTTCACTTCGATTGAATTGTAATCATAATGTTTGTCTTTTGCTCGTTCGGTGAATGCAGCGACCTGCTCTCTGGGCTCTGTACTGGCTCAATGCTGCTGGTTCTGCAGCGCGTCGCGGGCTTTTGCGCTCCTTTCCCAACCGATCAGTAAACGTCTGTACTCGCCTTTTCATCTGCCCACTGTTGATGAAACTGACCTCACGGTCTTATCTCCAAATTACATATTCCCGGTTTTCACTCACCCTCAGGAATTCTCTGGATTTCAGCCTATTCTTAATAACCTTACAATGGCGGCATTTCTGTCTTCTGCTTTCATTAATTTTTATAAAACTGAGACGATGGTTATACGGGGTTCTTTTTTTCAATCTTTTTCCGAAAAATATATATTCCATTTGTATGTACTACGATCAGATTTTCTTTTTCTTCAGCTTTATTAATTGTCTACATATTAATCTGTTGATGTTTTGTAACATTTTACAGCTGTAGAAGATCATGTACCAATGAAAAGATTCTAAAAATGAAAATGATTTATTCAGGTGGGAGCTCTTAGTACGTTTCACAGATTTGGTTATTGTTTTAATTCGATCTTATTTTTAACTACTTTTATTACGTTTACCACGATCTCGTACTGAGATAGGATCTATGGGCATTTAGAGTATCATGGTCTGATCAGGGACAGTCAGCATGGCTTTGTGAAGGGCAGATCGTGTCGAACAAGCCTGATAGAGTACTTTGAGGAGGTGACCAGGCATAAAGATGAGGATAGTGCAGTGGATGTGATCTATTTGGATTTTAATAAGGAATTTGACAAGGTTCCACTCGTGAGGCTTATTCAGAAAGTCAGAAGGCCATGGGATCCAGGAAAGTTTGACCAGGTGGATTCAGTGGTGTCCCGCAAGGATCTGTTCTGGGACTTCTACTTTTTGTGATTTTTATTAACGACCTGGATGTGGGGGTAGAAGGGTGGGCTGGCAATTTGCAGACGGCACAAATGTTGGTGTTGTTGTAGATAGTGTAGAGGATTGTCGAAGATTGCAGAGAGACATTGATAGGATGCAGATATAATTATCCCTCCTTCCTTCTCCCATTTTGTTTGAATGTATGAAGTCGAATGTGTGTTAACATTTGACAAATCCTTATACATGCATGAAATGATTCTACTACCGTTATCTGAATTATACCCCGCGATGTGCGGCCCTCAGAATGCCCCTATTGCCCCTTCGCTATCTTCTTTTCAAAAATCCCTCCAGCTGAGCAGAGTTCACCATCTCCTCTCTGTCTGTGGCATGTATAAATATACACATTTTTTCCCCAGTAAGTATTTTGTGCTCGAGATAGCGTGAAGCGTATCACTGATGGTCAGTGGGGAAATTATCCGTCTTGATTCAGTCCATCTCACTGCACAGATCAAATCCAGCTGCCTTTTCCAGCATCTATCTTTATTCATTCCTGATCTCGGTGTCTAACTTTGTTCATTCCCGATTTATTAGGAGGATGAGTTGTGCCAGGTGTAGGCAGCGGTTTGCGAATGCAAGGCGGGGGTGGGGTGAGACATCGGGATGGGGTATTGCTTTAGAATTGTCTACGTGTCCGAGGATACGTGGCGCGGGGAGGTTTTGTAGTCCGTGGGGTGTTGCTGAGGGTCAGAGGGTATTTGGTTCGCTGGTTTGCTGGCCGTACTGGAGCTTGCAATTGAGACTTGTTTTCTGTGGTTGTGTTTGGGATTACAGATAGGGTTAAAGCGTCAGTACGTGGGCAGCGGCGGAATTATCCGTTTTGTCTTTGTCGACCTGTTCAGTGGAAATTCAGTGCCATCGCACCACTCCACACTGGAATGCTCCACATCTTCATTCACGTGTTTGATTAATCGTTTGTCTTTCTGGGAATGTCTGTTTCTGCATATCGTATCTGTGTGGGTGAAGTTTTCCTGAACCTCAACGCTCTGGCACAAGACCAGTCCGCTAATTGCTCACCTGGGCTAAAGTCCTCATTCCCGACAGTGTTTGCAGAACTTAAAAGACAGCCGACACCCGCCGACAGTGTGGTTAAGAACGGATCCTTCTCTTTATCAGTCGATGCGTTGAGTTCAAAGGTCAGAAAGTAATGTTGCACCTTCAGAAAAATTGAGTTTGGCCGCAACTGGAGAAAATTCGGTCCCCTTGTGCTGACGATTTTCTGAATGGAGTGAAGATATTTTAAACAAAATACTGAGGTGCAAGCGGACTTTGGAGTCCTTTTGCGGGATTCCCAAAAGGTCAATTTGCAGGCGGATGAAGGCAAATGTGATGTTAGCATTCATGACAAGATGTCCAGGATATGAAAGCAAGGATGTAAAGTTGAAAACTTATAACATTTTTAAAAACTTTCTTGGTATTTGTCATTATTAATCATTGATCTTATGAAGTGTGTGAGGGCTGGCATTTGTTGCCATAGGCTTGTGGAGGGCGAGAATTAAATTGAATTGACTTTATTACCCTGATCCTTCACATACTGTGGTGTAAAAATCTTCACGTTACGTTTCCGTCTAAATGTCCAATGTGCAATTTGTAGTAATTTATAATAAATAGTATGCACCATGAGATTGGGACGGGTTATTGTTTTAGAATTGTGTATGTCTCGAAATGCCCACATCTTTCTGCAAACTGCTTCAACGGTGCCTGATTTTCTTGGAATCGACGTTCATCATTAACCTATCTGTTCTGCGTGGGTGCAGATCCTGGCATCGGTTGTGTTCCGCATTTCCAGCCTATCTTTAAACTTCTCATTCCTTGTTGTCCCATTTCTTTCGTGCTAAATAGTTTTAATCATTCAGGCGGAGAACACTACTGAATAGAAATGGGTCATTTGGCTCAGCTAGTCCGTGACGAAGAACCATGGCTCGGAATTATGCCGGGGTTAACGTTTTAATCAACCCTCTTGTGCCTGTCGATCTCATGAATGGAAATTCAGTGTAACTGCAGCCTGGCCCACGCTCCGGTCAACCCGTTTCAAACGAATGTGTTTTTCTTGGAAATTATGTTGATAATTAACTTTTCCTTGAGGTGTGTGACTCAGCCCAAAGACCACACTCCCTCTCTGAGGTGTGGGGCCCGAAACTGTTGACAATACTCCAAGGGCGGCCTGACTAATGTCTCATGAAGGTTCAGCGTTACCTCCGGGCTCTGACCTTCTGTTCCACTTGAAATCAATGCCAACATTTCATTTGCCTGCTTCACCACAGACTCAGCCCGTGAATTAACCCTCTGCGAGTCTGGCACGAGGACTCCGAAGACGTTTTGTACCTGTGATGTTTGAATTCTCTTCCCATTCAGACAATAATCTGCTCTACTCCGCCTTTTACCAAGATGCATTACCATAAATTTCCCAACACTATTCCATCTGCCACTTTTTTTGCCCATTCTACCAATTTCTCCCGCTGCAACGGTATTATTTCGCAAACTTTGCCACAAAGCCGTCAATCCCCCATCTAAATCATCGACAAGCAACATAAAGAGTAGCGGTGTCAATGCTGACCCCTGAGGAACACCACTAGACACCGGCAGCCAAACACAAAAAGCCCCCTTTCTACCCACTCGCTGCCTATCAGCCAATCCTCTATCCATCCAGCACATTTGCTGTTACACCATGGACTTTATTCTTGTTAAGCAGCCTCATCTGAGGCAGCTTCTCGCATGTTTTATTAAACTGAAATAAATGACATCCTCCGGCTCTCCTTTGCCCATCCTTGTTATTTCCTCGAGGAATTCTAACAGGTTTCCATATTCAGAAAGCAGGCTGACTTTGTCTTCATTGATCTTTCGTGTACAGGTACCCCGAAACGTCGTCCTCGATAATGAACTCCAACACGTCCCCAACCACTGAGGATAGGCTAACTGGGCGATAATTTCCTCTCTTTTCTCTTTCCCCCCTTCTTGAAGTGTGGACTGAGATTTGCAAACTTCCACTTCCACTGGACCATGACGGTATCAAGTAATTCTTGAATGGTCACGAACAATGTATCAGTTATCGCGTCATTGCAACCACTCCCCGGACTCGGGGATGCAGTCCGACCGGTCCAAGTGACTTATCCGCCGGAAGACCTTTCGGTTTGCGTCACAGGTTCTCCTTCGTAATAGCAATGGCACTTCCTGCCCTGGTCCCTGATACTGACCGACCACTGGCAGCTGGAGGCCTCCCCAGTGAAGACTGACACAAAGTGCCTATGCAGTTCATCTGCCATTTCTTTGCACCCCATTACTGCTTCACCAGCATCATTTTCCAATGATAATACGTCAACCCTCACCCCTCTTTTACTCCTTATATATCTGAAAAAAACCTGATATCTTGCTTTATGTAATTGTCTAGTCCGCCCTCGTATTTCATCTTTTCCTTTCATGTAGTTTTTTTCAGTTGCCTTTTGTTGGATTTTAAATGCTTCCCAATCATCCAGCTTCCCACTCACGTTTGCCACCTTGCATGCCCTTTCCCTGGCTTGTATCCAGTCGTTAGCATCCCCCTGTCAGCCACGGTTGCCTACCCCTGCCCCTTGAGAACTGCTGCTTCTGTGGGACATCTCGATCCTGCGCCTCGTGAACTATTTCCAGAAACTTCTGCCATCCCTGTTCCGCCGTCATCCCGGCCACTCTTCCCCTCTCATCCAGCTGGGCAAGCGCCTCTCTCATGCCTCTGTAATTCCCTCCATTCCATTGCGATGCCGATACATGTGAGTTATGCCTCTCCCTCTCAGTGTGAATTCCATCATATTATGACCACTGCCCCCTCAGGGTGTCTTTGCATTAAGCTGACTAATCAAATCTGGGTCACTACCCTTTCCCTGAGCAGGCACAGGAACAAGCTACTCTCAAAAGCCACCACGTAGGCATTCAGCAAACTCCCCCTCTTCCGTTCCGACACCAACTGGATTTTCCCAGTCGCCTTCCAGGTTGCAGTCACCCATTACAACTGTGTCATTTCCCACATTACATGTCCTTTCCAGCACCACTTACAGTCTCAATCCCATATCCAGGCTACTATTTGAAGGCCTACATATATGATCCCATAATGGTTTTTCAGCTTTGCAGTTTCATATCTCCGCCCACAAAGAGACAGCTTTCTCTGATCTTATATCGCCACTTTTCAAAGATATAATTCCACCTTTTACCAACAGAATCACATCACTGCCTGTGCTGTCCCGCTTGTACTTTCGATACAAAAGTCTATCCCTTGATGTTAAGCTCCCAACTATGGCCTTTTTTTTCGGCCACAGCTCCGTGATGCCCACAATGTCACATCGAGCAATATTAATTGAGCCACGAGTTCGTCGTCCTGAATGGGATTGCGGCGCGCGTTTAAATACAGCACCTTCAGTCCTGCATTCTCCGCCCGTTTGAGTTTTGCCTCTGTGGTCCAATTGAACAGTTTGCTCGATCTGCATTTGTGCCCAACCATTGGCTTGACCTTCCTGACATTCACGTGACACCCGTCATCCACTTGCTGACACATCCTCAGCTCTGATATACTAGTTCCCGTCCCCCTGCCATACTAGTTTAAACCACTCCGAGCAGCTCCAGAAACATCTGCCCCCAGGAATATTCGTCCCCCTCTGATTCAAAAGTAACCCGTCACTTTTGTACGGAACCCCCTGCCCCAGAAGAGGTGGCGACCTCATTCTGATTCAAGTGTAACCCGTCACTTTTGTACAGAACCCCCTACCCCAGAAGAGGTGACGACCTCATTCTGATTCAAGTGTAACCCGTCACTTTTGTACAGAACCCCCTGCCCCAGAAGAGGTGGCGACCTCATTCTGATTCAAGTGTAACCCGTCACTTTTGTACAGAACCCCCTGCCCCAGAAGAGGTGGCGACCTCATTCTGATTCAAGTGTAACCCGTCACTTTTGTACAGAAACACTGCCCCAGAAGAGGTGGCGACCTCATTCTGATTCAAGTGTAACCCGTCACTTTTGTACAGAACCCCCTGCCCCAGAAGAGGTGGCGACCTCATTCTGATTCAAGTGTAACCCGTCACTTTTGTACAGAACCCCCTGCCCCAGAAGTGGTGGCGACCTCATTCTGATTCAAGTGTAACCCGTCACTTTTGTACAGAACCCCCTGCCCCAGAAGAGGTGGCGACCTCATTCTGATTCAAGTGTAACCCGTCACTTTTGTACAGAACCCCCTGCCCCAGAAGTGGTGGCGACCTCATTCTGATTCAAGTGTAACCCGTCACTTTTGTACAGAACCCCCTGCCCCAGAAGAGGTGGCGACCTCATTCTGATTCAAGTGTAACCCGTCACTTTTGTACAGAACCCCCTGCCCCAGAAGAGGTGGCGACCTCATTCTGATTCAGGTGTAACCCGTCACTTTTGTACAGAACCCCCTGCCCCAGAAGAGGTGGCGACCTCATTCTGATTCAAGTGTAACCCGTCACTTTTGTACGGAACCCCCTGCCCCAGAAGAGGTGGCGACCTCATTCTGATTCAAGTGTAACCCGTCACTTTTGTACAGAACCCCCTGCCCCAGAAGAGGTGGCGACCTCATTATGTTCCTATGCTCACTGCCGCGTGGCATAGGCAGCAATCCCGAGGTTACTACCCTTGAGGTCCTACTCTGCTCCTCCCTCTTCCCAGCCCCTGGTATATCAGTTTAATCTATTCCCAGCAACTCTATCAAACCTGCCCTGAAGGATATTGGTCCCCTCTTGTAGTGCGACCCGTCCGGTTTGTATTGGTGTCCCCTGCCCTCACCGCCGCATGGGCCCGGCAGCAGTCCGGAGGTGTGACCTGTACACAAAGACAGGGTTTCACACGAATCCCCGGGGGACCAATATCCCGGCGGGGAGATTTGCTCAGGCTACTGTGGAGACTTTAAACTGGAATGCTTGGGGGTGGGAATCAAATTGAAGAGAGTAGAAGAGAGCTGGTTGGTTCACAAATAGAGAAAGCTAGTAGAGAGTGTGTGAGGGAGGATCGGCAGGTGACAGAGTAGAGAAGCACTCGGACCGAAGATTTAGGGGAGAAGGATGAAAAAGATAATAAATTTGTTTGCACCGTTAGGGATAAGCAGAGAGTAAGAGGTGGAGAATGACTTAAATGCATCTATTTTAATGCTGGGAGCATTGTAAGAAATGTGGGTGAGCGTAGAACATGGATTGATACCTGGAAATATGACGTTGTAGCTGCTATTGAAACACGTTTGCTGGAAGGGTGTGAATTGCTGTGATCTGTCTGAGGGTATTTGGTGGGGACGTTCATGGGTGGCTCTCCGGCACAGGAGGGAAGGAAAAGGAGTGAGAGAGCTATAGTGAAAGGGGATTCGACTGTAAAGGGAATAGATAGGCGTTTCTGCAGCCGCAAACGAGACTCCAGGATGGTATGTTGCCTCCCTGGTGCAAGGATCAAGGATGTCTCTGAGCGGCTGCAGGACATTCTGGAATGGGAGGGTGAACAGCCAGTGGTCGTGCTGCACATAGGGACCAACGATATAAGTACAAAACGGGATGAGGTCCTACAAGGTGAATTTAGGGAGTTAGGAGATAAACTAAAAAGTAGGACCACAAAGGTAATAATATCTGGATTACTACCAGTGCCATGTGCTAGAAATAGGAGGATATTTCAGATGAATACGTGGCTTGAAAATGGTGCAAGGGGGAGGGATTCAAATTTCTGGGGCATTGGAACCAGTTCTGGGAGAGGTGGGACCAGTATAAACGGGATTGTCTGCACCTGGGCAGGACTGGAACCAGTGTCCTAGGGGGAGCGTTTGCTACTGCTGTTCAGGAGGATGTTCAAGGGCTAAGAGTGTTGTAAGAACAAGCCTAAACGCTTTGTGTGTCAATGCGAGGAGCATTCGTAACAAAGTGGATGAATTGAATGTGCAGATAGTTATTAATGAATATGATATAGTTGGGATCACAGAGACATGACTCCAGGGTGAACAAGGTTGGAAGCTCAACATCCAGGGATATTCAATATTCAGGAGGCATAGACAGGAAAGAAAAGGAGTTGGGGTAGAATTTCTGGTTAGAGAGGAGATTAACTCAATAGAAAGGAAGGACATTAGCCTGGAGTTTGTGAAATCGATATGGGTAGAGCTGCATAACACTAAGGGGCAGAAAACGCTGGTGGGAGTTGTGTACATTTCACCTAACAGTAGTAGTGAGGTTGGGGATGGCATTCAACAGGAAATTAGAAATGCGTGCAATAAAAGAAACGTTAGTTATAATGGGTGACTTCAATCTACATATAGATTGGGTGAACCAAATTGGTAAGAGTGCTGAGGAAGAGGATTTCTTGCAATGTAGGCGGAATGGCTTTCTGAACCAACATGTCGAGGAACCAATTAGAGAGCAGGCCATTCTAGATTGGGTATTGAGCAATGAGGAAGGGTTAGTTAGCAATCTTGCGAGGCCCCTTGGGTAAGAGTGACCATAATATGGTGGGATTCTTCATTCAGATGGAGAGTGACATAGTTACTTCAGATACAAAGGTTCTGAACTTAAAGAAGGGTAACTTTGAAGGTATGAGACGTGAATAAGCTAAGATAGACTAGCAAATGATACTTAAAAGGTTGACGGTGGATATGCAATGGCAAGCATTTAAAGATCGCATGGATGAACTACAACAATTGTTCATCCCAATTTAGCAAAAGAATAAACCAGGGAAAGTAGTGCCTCCGTGGCTGACAAGGGAAATTAGGGATAGTATCAAGTCCAAAGAAGAAACATATAAAGTAGCAAAAAAAAAAAGCGGCACACTTGAGGACTGGGCGAAATTCAGAGAGCAGCAGAAGAGGACAAAGGGCTTAATTAGGAAATGGAAAAAATATTCGGAGAGAAAGCTGGCAGGGAACAAACGGACTGTAAAGACTTTTATAGATATGTGAAAAGAAAAAGATTGGTCAAGACAAATGTAGGTCGCTTACCGTCAGAAACAGGTGAATTGATCATAGGGAAATAAGACATGGCAGACCAATTGAATAACTACTTTGGTTCTGTCTTCACTAAGGAGGACATAAATAATCTTCCGGAAATAGTAAGGGACCGAGGGTCCAGTGAGATGGAGGAACTGAGGGAAATGCATGTTAATAGGGAAGTGGTGTTAAGTAAATTGAAGAGATTAAAGGCAGATAAATCCCTAGGGCCAGATGGTCTGCACCCCAGCGTGCTTAAGGAAGTAGCCCGAGAAATAGTGGATGCATTAGTGATAATTTTTCAAAACTCCTTAGATTCTGGATTAGCTCTTGAGGATTGGATGGTGGCTAATGTAAACCAACTTTTTAAAAAAGGAGGGAGAGAGAATCCGGGGAATTATAGACCGGTTAGTCTGATATCGGTGGTGGGGAAAATGCTAGAGTCGGTTATCAAAGATGTGATAACAACACATTTGGAAAGAGGTGAAATCATCCGACAAGGTCAGCATGGATTTGTGAAAGGAAAATCATGTCTGACGATTCTTATAGAATTTTTTGAAGATGAAACTAGTAGAGTGGATAGGGGAGAGCCAGTGGATGTGGTATATTTAGATTTTCAAAAGGCTTTTGACAAGGTCCCACACAGGAGATTAGTGTGTAAACTTAAAGCACACGGTATTGGGGGTATGGTATTGATGTGGATAGAGAATTGGTTGGCAGACAGGAAGCAAAGAGTGGGAGTAAACGGGACCTTTTCAGAATGGCAGGCAGTAACTAGTGGGGTACCGCAAGATCCAGTGCTGGGACCCCAGTTGTTTACAATATATATTAATGATTTAGACGAGGGAATTAAATGCAGCATCTCCAAGTTTGCGGATGACACGAAGCTGGGCGGCGGTGTTAGCTGTGAGGAGGATGCTAAGAGGATGCAGGGTGACTAGGATAGGTTAGGTGAATGGGCAAATTCATGGCAGATGCAATTTAATGTGGATAAATGTGAGAAGTCCAGAACGAGGGGTCACTGTTTAAGGATAAAGGGGAAACCTTTTAGGACCGAGATGAGGAGAAACTTCTTCACACAGAGAGTGGTGAATCTGTGGAATTCTCTGCCACAGGAAACAGTTGAGGCCTGTTCATTGGCTATGTTTAAGAGGAAGTTAGATATGGCCCTTGTGGCAGAAGGGATCACGGCAATGTTACCGGAGCACTGGAGTGAGGTGAATGTTGTCCCCTTGTTCAAAAAAGGTAATGGCTTATTCAGAAAGTCAAAAGGAATGGGATCCAGGGAAGTTTGTCCAGGTGGATTCAGAATGGACTTACCTGCAGAAGGCAGAGGTTCGTGTGGAGGGAGTACATTCGGATTGGAGGGTTGTGACTAGTGGTGTCCCACAAGGAACTGTTCTGGTACCTCTACTTTTTGTGATTTTTATTAACGATCTGAATGTGGGGGTAGAAGGGTGGTTTGGCATGTTTGCAGATGACACAAAGGTTGGTGGTGTTGTAGATAGTGTAGAGGATTGTCGAAGATTCCAGAGAGACATTGATAGGATGCAGAAATGGGTTGAGAAGTGGCAGATTGAGTTCAACCCGGAGAAGGGTGAGGTGGTACACTTTGGAAGGACAAACTCCAAAGCAGAGTACAAAGTAAATGGCAGGATACTTGGTAGTGTGGAGGATCAGAGGGATCTGGGGGTACATGTCCACAGATCCCTGAAAGTTACCTCACAGGTAGATAGGGTAGTTAAGAAAGCTTATGGGGTGTCAGCTTTCATAAGTCGAGGGATAGAGTTTAAGAGTCGCGATGTAACGATGCAGCTCTATAAAACTCTAGTTAGGCCACACTTGGAGTACTGTGTCCAGTTCTGGTCGCCTCACTATAGGAAGGAAGTGGAAGCATTGGAAAGGGTACAGAGGAGATTTACCAGGATGCTTCCTGGTTCAGAGAGTACGGATTATGATCAGAGATTAAGGGAGCTAGGGCTTTACTCTTTGGAGAGAAGAAGGATGAAAGTAGAGATGATAGAGATGTACACGGTATTAAGAGGAATAGACAGAGTGGACATCCATCGCCTCTTCCCCACGGCACCACTGCTCAGAACAAGAGTACATGGATTTAAGGTAAGAGGAGGGAAGTTCAAAGAGGATATTAGAAGAAGATGTTTCACTCAGAGAGTGGTTGGTGCGTGGAATGCACTGCCTGGGTCAGTGGTGGAGGCAGATACACTGGTGAAGTTTAAGAGACCACTGGACAGGTATATGGAGGAATATTAGTTGGGGGGTTATATAGGAGGCAGGGTCCGGGGGTCGGCACAACATTCTGGGCCGGAGGGCCTGTAATTTGCTGCATTGTCCTATGTTCCATGTTCTATGTCTGATAGATCTCCACCCCGCTGTTTATCAAGCATCTTCAATATAATCAAAAAAATCTTTACTTCCACCGGCCACCGAGAAGGGCTCCAAACAATTACAATCTACCTGGACAGAATAAAAGAAACAGGTATATATCGATGTATTCACCTGAAGTAACTTATATTAAAAATGGTGTAGGATAGTGCTGTACAGCCCTCGCATGAAACGTGTATTGCTGATTCTGGAACAGTTCTTAATCTTCATATAATATAACCATATATAACCATATAACAATCACAGCACGGAAACAGGCCATCTTGGCCCTCCTAGTCCGTGCCGAACCCTTAATCTCACCTAGTCCCACCTACCCGCACTCGGCCCATAACCCTCCACTCCTTTCCTGTCCATATACCCATCCAATTTTACCTTAAATGACACAACTGAACTGGCCTCTACTACTTCCACAGGAAGCTCATTCCACACAGTTATCACTCTTTGAGTAAAGAAATACCCCCTCGTGTTTCCCTTAAACTTCTGCCCCCTAACTCTCAAATCATGTCCTCTAGTTTGAATCTCCCCTACTCTCAATGGAAACAGCCTGTTCACGTCAACTCTATCTATCCCTCTCAAAATTTTAAATACCTCGATCAAATCCCCCCTCAACCTTCTACGCTCCAATGAATAGAGACCTAACTTGTTCAACCTATCTCTGTAACTTAATTGCTGAAACCCAGGTAACATCCTAGTAAATCGTCTCTGCACTCTCTCAAATTTATTGATATTTTTCCTATAATTCGGTGACCAGAACTGCACACAATATTTTTAAATTTGGCCTTACCAATGCCTTGTACAACTTGTACAATGCCTTGTACAACTAATGTGTGGAAAAATCCCAGCATGTAAACACAACCTCAGGGATACAAACACCAACATGGCGAGAAGAAGTTTATCACTGAGCTAATGAATTCTTCATCACTGATACAACCCGCAGGCTATAGTCTGGTTGGAACTGACAAGCCGGAAAAAATATTAACAATGTTCTATTTCTTTGTGGGCATATTTCCAAGTAGTGGCCTTCGCCCTTCATTTCAAACAATGAGCAGAGGAATATTTGGCTGGTTTAGGAGTTGTGGGTTAGCGATAAGGTTAATTCGTGATGAAAGGACTCGGCTCGAAATGTCGACGGTTTACTGTTTTGTGCTTCTTCAGAGTTTTGTGTGTGTTGCTCTGGGTTTCCGAATCAGAAGATCTTCCTAAGTGCAGGACGTCGCCGGTTGCGTTTCTGTGAAACTCAGAGCTCCTTGTCTCTGTGCAAGCTGCGGCCCTGTATGTTGGCCAGGTTCCCCCACGCACGCATTTCTCAGAACAGGGAGCGGCCTTTCTGCTGAAATCAGTTCAACCGGTTGGACAGTCGCCGCCCACATGCAGATGTGAGCAAAGATAGCATGATGTTATGTTTAACCATTTCTGTTTTCAGCAGACTCCATGACAGAATGGAATATAAAATATGATGCAAGGCAATTCTTACAGTTGCTTCCCAACTTTCTGCGAGTCTTATGCCATTTCTTCAAATAAATCAGTCGGAGACATTCTCCTTTCTAAACACCATGATCATTCAGTGTCCTTTCCTCTTATAGAGAGAGTGATAGCGAACGGTGACGGGTCCCTGCCCCTGGCAATTTGAGACCTGTGCAGACAAGATGGTTTGCGATGAACTGGAAGGGGTCTAATACCCTAGTGGGAACGTTTGCTTGTGGCATACGGGATGGGGTTGGGGGTTTAAACTGGAGTGGAAGGGGGTTGATATTCGGAGAGCCAGAACTGATACTGGAGAGTTTTCGGAGCTAGATGTTGATTAGCCCTTTGTCAAATGGTTGAGCACAGTTCGACTGATGTTCGACTGGGCTGCGGATAGTTCGATGCTAGAAGCATAGTAGAAAAGTTTAGGAGGCACAGGAGGGGGTTTGAACTAGACTTACAGGGGGAGGGGAACAAGAGTGTTTGAGCAGATAATGAGGTGGAAGAGGATTAAGGTCATGCGAGTACTGCAAGTGTAGTGCATGGAGTAAAGACAAATCTAACAAATAGAGAGGCATTCAGCAAAGAGAAGCAGAAGAAGAGTTTAAAGATAGTAATGTAGAAGGGCGAAAGTGTGTGTACTTCAATGCAAGAAACACCAGGAACAAATGTGATGAACTGAGAGCTTGAATTCGTACATGGAATTATGATGTAGTGGCCATTACGGAGAGTTGTTTGGCACCAGGGCAGGAATGGATTCTCAATATTCCTGGATTTCAGTGCTTTCAAAGGCATAGAGAGGGGGGAAAAGTGGAGGACGGGTGGTATTACTGGTCATGGATACTATTTCAGCTACAGAAAGGGTGGGTAATGTCGCAGGATCCTCGTTTGAGTCTGTATGGGTGGACATCAGGAACAGGACGGGAGCAGTTACACGACTGGGGGTATTCTACAGTCCCCCTGGTAGCGGCAGAGATACCGAGGAGCAGATTGTGAGGCAGAGTTTGGAAAGGTGCAAAAATAACAGGGTCGTTATCATGGGTGACATTAACTTATTTTATATTGATTGGCATCTGATTAGTTCCAATGATTTAGAGGGAGCAGAGTTTGTTAAGTGTGTCCAGGATCGATTCCTGTCACAGTATGTTGACAGGGCGACCTCGGGTAATGCCATACTAGATCTAGTATTAGGTAACGAACCGGGTCAGGTCACAGATCTGTAGTTGGGTGAGCATCTGGGGGACGGTGATCACCTTTCCCTGGCCTTTAGCATTATCATGGAAAAGGATAGAATCAAATAGGACAGGAACATTTTTAGTTGGGGAAGGGCAAATTATGAGGCTATGTCTAGTACTTGCCGCTGTGAATTGGGATGATTTTTATTTGCAGGGAAAGGTACCATGGACATGTGGTCGATGTTTAGAGATCTCTTGCAGGATGTTAAGGATAAACCTGTCCCAGTGAGGAAGATAAAGAATGGTAGGGTGAAGGAACCACAGGTGACAATTGAGGTGGAGAATCTACTCAGATGGAAGAAGGCAGCATACGTGAGGTTTAGGAAGCAAGGATCAGATGACTCTATTGAGGAATATAGGGTAGCTGGAAAGGATCTGAGGAGAGGAACAAGGGGCATGAGAAGGCCTTGGCGAGTAGGGTAAAGATAAACACCAAGGCATTCATCAATTATGTGAAGAACCTAAGGTTGACAGGAGTGAAGATAGGACCGATTAGAGATAAAGGTGGGAAGATGTGCTTGGAGGCTGTGGAAGTGAGCGAGGGCCTCAATGAATACTTATTTAACCATATATCCAGATAGCAATCACATCACGGAAACAGGCCATCTCGGACCTTCCAGTCCGTGCCGAAAGCTTACTCTCACCTATTCCCACCGACCTGCATTCAGCCAATAACCTTCCATTCCTTTCCTGTCCATATAGCTATACAATTTTACTTCAAGCGACAATATAGAACCTGCCTCCAACTCTTCTACTGGAAGCTCGTTACACACAGTTACCACTCTTTGAGTAAAGAAGTTGCCTCTCGTGTTACCCCTGAATTTTTGTCCCTTAATTCTCAACTGATGTCGTCTTCTTTGAATCTCCCCGATTCTTAGTGGAAAAAAGCCTATCCACGTCAACTCTATCTATACCCCCCATAATTTTAAATACCTTCATCAATAACCCCCTCAACCTTCTACACTCCAAAGAATAAAGACCTAACTTACTCCAAGTTCGGCCTCACCAATTCCTTGTACAATTTTATCATTATATCCCAAATCCTATACTCAATGCAGGGATTTATAAGGCCAGCATACCAAAAGTTTACTCAACAGCCTATCCACATGAGATTCCACCTTCATGGAACACTGCCCCATTATACCTAGATCACTCTGTTCTACTGCATTCTTCAATGTCCTACCATTTACCAAGCACATCCTATTTGGATTATCGACTAATGTTCGACTGGGTTGCGGATAGATCGATGCTAGAAGCATAGTAGAAAAGTTCAGGAGGCACAGGAGAGGGTTTGAACTAGATTTGCGGGGGGAGGAGAACCAGAGTGTCAGAGCAGATAGTGAGGTGGAGGAGGATAAAGTTCATGCGAGTACTGCAAGTATAGTGCACGGAGTAAAGTCAGATCTAACATATAGAGAGGCTTTGAGCAAAGAGAAACAGAATAAAGGGTACAAAGTTAGTAATGTAGAAGGGCTACAGTGTGTGTACTTCAATGCAAGAAGCATCAGGAACAAAGGTGATGAACTGTGAGCTTGGATACGTACATGGAATTATGATGTAGTGGCCATTACAGAGACTTGTCTGGAACCAGGGCAGGAATGGATTCTCAATATTTCTGGATTTCAGTGCTTTAAAAGTGATAGAGGGGGGGAACGGGGGAGGAGTGGTGGCATTACTGGTCAGGGAGACTATTACAGATACAGAAAGGGTGGGTAATGTAGCAGGATCCTCTTTTGAGTCAGTATGTGTGGAAATCAGGAACAGGACGGGAGCAGTTACACGACTGGGGGTATTCTACAGGCACCCTGGTAGCGGCAGAGATACCGAGGAGCAGATTGGGAGGCAGATTTTGGAAAGGTGCAAAAATAACAAGGTGGTTATCATGGGTGACTTTAACTTACTCAATATTGCTTGGCATCTGATTAGTTCCAATGCTTTAGACGGAGCAGAGTTTGTTAAGTGTGTATAGGATGGATTCCTGTCACAGTATTTTGACAGGTCGACCTGGGGTAATGCCACACTAGATCTTGTATTAGGTAACGAACCGGGTCAGCTCACTGATCTGTCAGTGGGTGAACATCTGGGGGACAGTAATCTCCGTTCCCTGGCCATTACCATTATAATGGAAAAGGATAGAATCAAACAGGACATGAAAATTTTTAGTTAGGGAAGGGCAAATTATGAGGCTATAAGTCTAGTACTTGCGGCTGTGAATTGGGATGATTTTTATATGCGGGGAAAGGTACTATGGACATCTGGTCGATGATTAGAGATCTCTTGCAGGATGTTAAGGATAAATCTGTCCCAGTGAGGAAGATAACGAATGGTAGGGTGAAGGAACCACAGGTGACAATTGAGGTGGAGAATCTACTCAGATGTAAGAAGTCAGCATACGTGAGGTTTAGGAATCAAGGATCAGATGACTCTATTGAGGAATATAGGGTAGCTGGAAAGGAGCTTAAGAAGGAGCTGAGGGGAGGAATAAGGGGCATGAGAAGCCCTTGGCGAGTAGGGCAAATATAAACACCAAGGCATTCTTCAATTATGTGAAGAACCAAAGGTTGACAGGAGTGAAGAAAGGACCGATTCGAGATAAAGGTGGGAAGATGTGCTTGGAGGCTGTGGAAGTGAACGAGGCCCTCAATGAATACTTATTTAACCATATATCCAGGTAACAATCACAGCACGGAAACAGGCCATCTCGGACCTTTCAGTCCGTGCCGAAAGCTTACTCTCACCTACTCCCACAGACCTGCATTCAGCCAGTAACCTTCCATTCCTTTCCTGCCCACATACCAATCCAATTTTACTTCAAGTGATAACATAGAACCTGCCACTAACTCTTCTACTCGAAGCACGTTACACACAGTTACCACTCTCTGAGTAAAGAACTTGCCCCTAGTGTTACCCCTAAACTTTTGTCCCTTAATTCTCAACTGATGTCGTCTTCTTTGAATCTCCGATTCTCAGTGGAAAAAAGCCTATCCACGTCAACTCTATCTATACCCCCATAATTTTAAATACCTTTATCAATACCCCCCTCAACCTTCTACACTCCAAAGAATAAAGAGCTAACTTACTCCAAATTCCAACTTACACCAATGCCTTGTACAATTGTAACATTACATCCGAATTCTTATACTCAATGCTGCGATTTATAAGGCCAGCATACCAAAAGCTTTCGTCACCACCCTATCCACATGAGATTCTACCTTCAGGGAACTATGCCCTATTATTCCTAGATCACTCTGTTCTACAGAATTCCGCGATACCCTACCATTTA
The DNA here is from genome assembly GCF_030144855.1 of Hypanus sabinus. Taxonomy (NCBI): domain Eukaryota; kingdom Metazoa; phylum Chordata; class Chondrichthyes; order Myliobatiformes; family Dasyatidae; genus Hypanus; species Hypanus sabinus. Next base: position 167,171 of record NW_026781784.1, read on the forward strand.
CCATATATGTCCTATTTGGATTATTCCTACCAAAACGTAGCACCTCACACTTATCAGCATTAAACTCCATCTGCCATCTTTCAGCCAACTCGTCTAACTGGCCTAAATCTCCCTGCAAGCTTTGAAAACCTACATCATTATCCACAACGCCAACTCTCCTAGGACCAGTACTTACTAATCCTAATTTACTGACGGGATGCGAGCAGTAGGGAGGAGTTTGTGCCTCAAAAAAAATGTTGAATCAGCCATGATGAACTAGAGGAGCAGACTCAATGGACCAAACAGCCTCATTCTGCTACTCTGTCGTTCGGTCTTATAACTCTCTTCCCCGGTGTTTATCAAGAATCCGGACCTTCAATATAATCGAAAAAAACTTTACTTCCACCGGCCACCGAGATGGGATCCAAACAATTACAATCTACCCCAGCAGAATAAAAGAAACAGATATATATCGATGTATTCACCTGAAGTAACATATTTTGAAAATCGTGCAGGGAAGGGCTGTACAGCCCCCGCATGAAACGTTTATTTCTGATTCTAGAACAGTTCCTAATCTTGATATAATGTGCGGAAAAATCCCAGCATGTGAACACAACCTCAGGGATACAAAGACCAGCATGGCGAGAAGACGTTTATCACTGAGCTAATGAATTCTTGATCACTGATACAACCCGCAGGCAGTTGTCTGGTTGGAAATGAAAAGCTGGAAAAATATTAACAATGTTCGATTTCCCTGTGGGTATACTTCCAAGTAATGGCCTTCGCCCTTCATTTCAAACAATGAGCCGAGGAATATTTGGCTGTTTTAGGAGTTGTGGGTTAGGAATAAGGTTAATTCCTGATGAAAGCTCTCGGCCCGAAATGTCGACTGTTTACTGTTTTGTGATGTTCTGTGTTTCTTCAGAGTGTTGCTCTGGGTTTCCGAATCAGAAGATCTTCCTAAGTGCAGAACGTTGCCGGTTGCGTTTCTGTGAAACTCAGAGCTCCTTGTCTCTGTGCAAGCGGCGGCCCTGTATGTTGGCCAGGTTCCCCCACGTACGCATTTCTCAGAACAGGGTGCGGCCTTTCTGCTGAAATCAGGTTCAACCGGACAGTCGCCGCCCACCTGCAGATGTGAGCAAAGATAGCATGAATATATGTTTAACCATTTCTGTTTTCAGCAGACTCCATGACACAATGGAATATAAAATAAGATGCAAGGCAATTCTTACAGTTGCTTCCCAACTTTCGGCGAGTCTTAAACCATTTCTTCAAATAAATCAGTCGGAGACATTCTCCCTTCTAAACACCACGGTCATTCAGTGTCCTTTCTTCTGATAGTGAGAGTGAGAGCGAACGGTGACGGGACCCTGCCCCTGGCAATTTGAGAGCTGAGTAGACAGGATGGTTTGCGATGAACTGGAAGGGGTCTAATACCCTAGTGGGAACGTTTGCTTGTGGTGTACGGGATGGGGTTTGGGGTTTAAACCGGAGTGGAATGGGGTTGATATTCGGAGAGCCAGAACTGATACTGGAGAGCTGTCGCAGCTAGATGTTGTTTAGCCCTTTGTCAAATGGTTGAGCACAGTTCGACTGATGTTCGACTGGGCTGCGGATAGTTCGATGCTAGAAGCATAGTGGAAAAGTTTAGGAGGCACAGGAGCGGGCTTGAACTAGATTTGCAGGGGGAGGAGAACCAGAGTGTCAGAGCAGATAGTGAGGTGGAGGAGGATAAAGTTCTTGCGAGTACTGCAAGTATAGTGCACGGTGTAAAGTCAGATCTAACATATAGAGAGGCTTTGAGCAAAGAGAAGCAGAATAAAGGGTATAAAGTTAGTAAGGTAGAAGGTGTAAAGTGTGTGTAATTCAATGCAAGAAGCATCAGGAACAAAGGTGATGAGCTGGGATCTTGGATACATACATTATGAGAGTAGGTTGAGTGAACTTGGCTTTTACTCCTTGGAGTGATGGAGGATGAGTGGTGACTTGATAGGAGTGTATAAGATGATGAGAGACATTGATCGTGTGGATAGTCAGAGGCTTTTTTCCAGGGCTGAAATGGCTGCCACACGAGGACTGGTTTAAGGTGCTGGAGAGTAGGTACAACGGAGCTGTCAGGGGTAAGTTTTTTACTCAGAGATTGGGGAGTGCGTGAAATGGGCTGCAGGTGGCGGTGGTGGTGACACATCTCTGTGTCTTTTCAGAGACTTTTGGGTCTGTAAATGGAGCTTAGAAAAAATAGAGGGCTACGGGTAAGACCGGCTGAAGGTTATAAGGCTCTTGTTTTATTCGGATGTATTGGGGTGTTACACCTGCGCTTCAAGGTCTCATCACACCCGACACTCAGCTTTTACCCGCGGCTCTAAGTTGTCTGCAGCTGACATTGGCCAGAACGCGGTGCACCGCTTCCACTGTCCAGCGACAAACTTGCGGGTGTGAATTGGGATGATGTTTTTGCAGGGAAAAGTACTATGGAGATGTGTTCGATGTTTAAGGATCTCTTGCAGAATGTTAGGGATAAATTTGTCCCGGTGAGGAAGATAAAGAATGTTCGGGTGAAGGAACCATGAAGGAACAAATGAAGTGAAAAATCTAGTCAGGTGGGCGAAGGCAGCATACGTTTTTGGACGCAATGATCTGATGGGTCTGTTGAGGAATATAGGGTAGCAAGAAAGGAGTTTAAGAAGGGGCTGAGAAGAGCAAGAAGGGGGCATGAGAAGGCCTTGGCGAGTAGGGTAAAGGAAAACCCCGAGGCATTCTTCAATTATGTGAAGAACAAAAGGATGACAGAGGTGAAGGTAGGGACGATTAGAAATAAAAGTGGGAAGATGTGCCTGGGGGATGTGGAAGTGAGCGAGGTCCTCAATGAATACTTCTCTTCGGTATTCACCACTGAGAGGGAACTTGATGACGATGAGGACAATATGAGTGAGGTTGATGTTCTGGAGCATGTTGATATTCAGGGACAGGAGGTGTTGGAGTTGTTAAAATACATTAGGACGGATTAGTCCCCGGAGCCTGACAGAATATTCCCCAGGCTGCTCCACGAGGCGAGGGATGAGAATGCTGAGCCTCTGGCTAGGATCTTTATTTCCTCGTTGTCCACGGGAATGGTCCCGGAGGATTGGAGGGAGGCAAATGTTGTCCCCTTGTTCAAAAAAGTTAGTAGGGATAGTCCATGTAAGTATAGACCAGTGAGCCTTACGACTGTGGTGGGAAAGCTGTTGCGTTTCTGTGAAACTCAGAGCTCCTTGTCTCTGTGCAAGCTGCGGCCCTGTATGTTGGCCAAGTTCCCCCACGTACGCATTTCTCAGAACAGGGTGCGGGCTTTCTGCTGAAATCAGGTTCAACCGCTTGGACAGTCATCGCCCACCTGCAGATGTGAGCAAAGATAGCATGATGTTATGTTTAACCATTTCTGTTTTCAGCAGACTCCGTGACACAATGGAATATAAAATATGATGCAAGGCAATTCTTACAGTTGCTTCCCAACTTTCTGCCAGTTTTACGCCAGTTCTTTAAATAAATAAGTCTGAGACATTCTCAGACTTGTGGCTGTGAATTGGGATGATGCTTTTGAAGGGAAATGTACTATGTACATGTGGTCGATATTTAGAGATCTCTTGCAGGATGTTAAGAATAAACCTGTCCCAGTGAGGAAGATAAAGAATGGTAGGGTGAAGGAACCACAGGTGACAATTGAGTTGGAGAATCTACTCAGATGGAAGAAGGCAGCACACGTGAGGTTTAGGAAGCAAGAATCAGATGACTCTATTGAGGAATATAGGGTAGCTGGAAAGGAGATTAAGAAAGAGCTGAGGAGAGGAACAAGGGGCATGAGAAGGCCTTGGCGAGTAGGGTAAATATAAACCCCAAGGCATTCATCAATTATGTGAAGAACCAAAGGTTGACAGGAGTGAAGAAAGGACCGATTAGAGATAAAGGTGGGAAGATGTGCTTGGAGGCTGTGGAAATGAGCGAGGCCCTCAATGAATACTTACTTAACCATATATCCAGACAACAATCACAGCACGGAAACAGGACATCTCGGACCTTCCAGTCCGTGACGAAAGCTTACTCTCACCTACTCCCACCGACCTGCATTCCTTTCCTGTACATATACCTATCCAATTTTACTTCATGTGAAAATATAGAACCTGCCTCTAACTCTTCTACTGGAAGCTCGTTACACACAGTTACCACCCTCTGAGTAAAGATGTTGCCCCTCGTGTTACTCCTAAACTTTTGTCCCTTAATTCTCAACTGATGTCGTCTTCTTTGAATCTCCCCGATTCTCAATGGAAAAAAGCCTATCCACGTCAACTCTATCTATACCCCCCATAATTTTAAATACCTTCATCAATACCCCCCTCAACCTTCTACACTCCAAAGAATAAAGACCTAACTTACTCCAAATTCCAATTTACACCAATGCCTTGTAGAATTGTAACATTACATCCCATTTCCTATACTCAATGCTGCGATTTATAAGGCCAGCATACCAAAAGCTTTCATTACCACCCTATCCACATGACACTCTACCTTCAGGGAACTATTCCCCATTATTCCTAGATCACTCAGTTCTACAGTATTCCTCAAAGATTAAGGAAATCTGTAAATATAAGGGTGTTGTTGACAGGGCAGGGAGGAGCTTGCCCTGGAGGGTTAGAGGGGGACACTGTCGGGGATGACGGTAGACAGAATAGTTCAAAATTGCCGGATAGATATCTCCCACAGAAGGAAATGCTCCGAAATGACAGGGATAGGCAACTGTGGCTGACAGAGGAAGTGAAAGACTGCACAAAAGCCAAGGAAAGGGTGTATAGGTCTGTGGGAAGTTGGATGATTGGGAACTTTTCCAAAGCAAATAAAAGGCAACTGAAAAGACATAAGATGAGAAAAGACGAAACACGAAGGCTGACTAGCCAATAATGTAAAGCATAATGCTAAAGGTGTTTTTGCTCAGTGACGTAAAGAGTTAAAAGGAGGTGGAAGTTGATACTGGGCCACTGAAATGGCGCTGGTGGGCTAATTATAAAATAAGTCAAAGTCAGCATGGTTTCTGTGAAGGGAAATCTTGCCTGACAAACCTGTTCGAGTTCTTTGAGGAAGTAACAAACAGTATGGACAAACGAGAGGCAGTGGATGTCATTTACTTGGAGATTTCAGAAGGCATTTGATAAGGTGTCACACATGAGGCTGCTGAAGAAGATAAAATCCTATGGCTTTGCAAGAAGGATAGTGGCGTGCTAGAGGAATGTCTGTCAGGCAGGAATTGAAGTGGTCTTTTCCGGTTGGCTGCCAGTGTTCCTCAGGGGTCTGTTTTGGGCTCGCTACTTTTGACATTGTTTGTCAATGATTTCGATCGGAATTGATGGTTTTGTGTCAGGGTTTACTAGGATAGGTTGAGGGATAACTAGTGCTCAGGAAGCAATGCGATTGCAGGAAAACAAACAATTTGGAGGAACGGGCATAAAAGTGTCAGATGTAATGTAGTGCTTGGAAATGTCTGATAGTAACAGGAGCAATGGTGCAGACTATTATGTGAATTGGAAGAAAGCTCAAACATCAGAATTGCAAAGGAAGTTGGGAGTCCTCGTGCAAGACGCCAGAAGATTAATTTACAAGTTGTGTCTGTGATAACGAAGGCAAATGCAATGTTGGCATTTATTTCAAGGGGAATAGAATATAACAGCAAGGAGATAATGCTGAGCTTTTGTAAGACACTGGTCAGGTCGCACGTGGTGTATTGTCAACAGTTTCGGGACCCATGTCTCAGAAGGGATGTGTTGTCATTGGAGACAGTCCACAGTAGGTTCATGCGGATAATTCCGGAAATTAAGGGGTTAACGTATGAGGAGTAGCCGGTACTAATTTCCATGCTTGTAGCTTTCCTATAATACTGGGGTCTCTTAACTTGTTAAACGGCCTCGTGTGGCTCCTTGCCAACGGCCTTCTGAAACCCAGGGGCACGGAACCCACCGACTCTCACTTGTCCAGCGTGTTTGCTATTTCTACAAATATTCCCAACAAATTTCTCAGGCAAGATTTTCCCTCGAGGAAACCACGTTGACTACGGCCTATTTTATCATGTGCCTCCAGGTCAACCGAACCGACATCCTGCACAATCGACTCCAACATCTTCCCAGCCACCATGCTACCATACATATTCTCGCCTCTCTTTTATTACTTTATAACTCGGAAGAAATGTTTTGCTACCTTCTTTTATGCAATTAGCTAGTTTATAATTGCATTCCATCTATTCGTTCTTTTTGACTTTTAGGAACACGAATGCGTCTAATGGCGACTCCTTTGCTTCTATCTTCGGAAACAGCTCTATTTATATCTCTGATATCTCTTTCTTTTTTCCTTGACTAGTTTCTTTAGAAGACCCCGACCTGGAGTTACACGCTGACTTTGATTCCTTGCGGGGCCTCACGACCGGCCGCTTCCCGACATGCCAAGGGTGCGGCCTAGAAGACGAGTGCGCCTTCGGTGTGCCGGAATTTCCTGGCTCTGGAGACGGCCAGATTCCAGGCCGATGACGCCGCCTGCTGGGTCGAGGAACACGAAAGATCGTCAGCAGCGAGCAGGCTGCTGGCTGTGCACCCTGGGACCCGAGCTCGGAAAAAACAAAACGACGCAACAGACTTTTAACACCACAGATTGGCGAGCTGCTTTGTTGATTCTCCCCTCTCGCTGGGAAACCGAGATGTCACTTTCTCCCTTGTTCGTGAGAGAGAGAGAGCCTGTGGTATGTAGAATACCGGGTGAAAGGGTAGTCTTAGAAGAACATAGAACATAGAATAGTACAGCACATTACAGGCCGTTCGGCCCACAATGTTGTGCCGACGCACAAACCCTGCCTCCCATATAACCCCCCCCACTTTAAATTCCTCCATATACCTGTCTAGTAGTCTCTTAAACTTCACTAGAGTATCTGCCTCCACCACTGACTCAGGCAGTGCATTCCACACCAACCAATAAAAAACCTGCCTCTAATATCCCCCTTGAACTTCCCACAACTTACCTTAAAGCTATGCCCTCTTGTATTCAGCAGTGGTGACCTGGAGAAGAGGCGCTGGCTGTCCACTCTGTCTATTCCTCTTAATATCTTTTACACCTGTATCATGTCTCCTCTTATCCTCCATCTCTCCAAAGAGTAAAGCCCTAGCTCCCCTAATCTCTGATCATAATCCAGACTCTCTAAACCAGGCAGCATCCTGGTAAATCTCCTCTGTACCTTTTCCAATCCCTCTGCTATCTAGTCTGGTTCCATACACATTTTTTGAGGATGTGACTAAGCACATTGACGAAGGAAGAGCAATAGATGTAGTGTATATGAATTTCAGCAAGGCATTTGATAAGGAACCCCATGGAAGGCTTATTGAGAAAGTAAGGAGGCATGGGATCCAAGGGAACATTGTTTTATGGATCCAGAACTAACTTTCCCACAGAAAGCAAAGAGTGGTTCTAGACGGATCACAATCTGCATTGAAGTCGGGCTCCAGAGGTGTACCTCAGGGATCTGTTCTAGAACCCTTACTCTCCGTATAGTACTAATGGGGAAGACTCTTGGCAGTGTGGAGGATCGGAGGGATCTTGGGTTCGAGTCCATAGGACACTCAAAGCTGCTACGCAGGATGACTCTGTGATTAAGAAGGCATACGGTGCATTGGCCTTTGTCAATCATGGGATTGTGTTTTGGAGCCGAGAGGTAATTTTGCAACTTTAAGAGGACCCTGGTCAGACCCCTCTTGGAGAACTGTGCTCAGTTCTGGTCGCCGTGCAACAGGACGGGTGTGGAGAGCATAGAGAGGGCGCAGAGAAGATTTAACAAGGATGTTGCCTGGATTGGGGATCATGCCTTATGAGAATAGAGTAAATGAGCTCGGCCACTTCTCCTTGGAGCGACGGGGGATGAGAGGTGACCTGATAGAGGTGTATAAGATAATGAGAGGCATTGATCCTGTGTATAGTCAGAGGCTTTTTTCCCAGGGGTGAAATTGCCAGCACGACAGAACACAGTTTTAAGCTTCTTGGAAGTAGGTACAGAAGATGTAGGGATATTCTCATCGCAAAGTATAAGACGTATGCTAAAGGGGGATATCGCGACCATAGCTGACAAGAGAAGTTAAAGCCAACATTTAGCAAAGTGTAATCATAAAAGTAGTGAAAATTTAGAGGATTGTGAAGGTTTGAGAAACCAACCGAAGAAGGAATAAGCGGAATATGAAGCTCGCCAATAATATTAAAGAGGACACCGAAAGTTTCTTCAGATATATAAAACATAAAAATGAGGCTGCAACACATATTGGACTGCTAAAATAACGTGAGGGAGATGTGATGGGGACAAGGAAATGGCGGAAAAATCTGAATAGTTATTTTGCGTCAATTTTAACTGCAGAACAGTCTGCTGTAAGTTCGAGAGTGTCAGGAGGAAGAAGAATGTGAAGTTGCCATTACCGGGGAGAGGGTACTTGGGACATTGAACGGTCACCAGGCAAGAAGATAGACATCCCAGTGTTCTGAAAGTGGAGGTGGAAGAGATGTTGGAGGCATTAATAATGCTATTTCAAGAATCAATTGATCCTGGCATGTTCTTGTTGGAATAGAAAATTACAAATGCTACTCCACTCTTCAAGAGGGGAGGGAGGTAGAAGGAAGAAAATTACAGGCCAGTTAGTCTGACCACAGTGTTTGGACTTGGTTGCGAAGTAGATGGTTTCAGTGTACCCGGCGGAACATGATGTAATATGTCGCTGACAGCACGGTTTCCTTGGGGGAAATTTTTGCCTGACATATCTGTTGGAATTATTTGAAGAAATAACAAGCATGTTAGAGACTGGGGAATCGGTGGATCAAATCAAGTCAAGTCGCTTTTTATTGTCGTTTCGACCATAAGCTGCTGGTACAGTACACAGTGAAAACGAAACAAAGTTCCTCCAGGACCCTGGTGTTACATGAAACAACACAAAACTACACTAGACTATGTGAGACAGCACAAGGCTACACCAGACTACCTAAAGCAACATAAAAGCTGCATCAGACTACAGATCTACACAGGACTACATAAAGTGCACAAAACAGTGCAGGGCAGTACAATAATTAATAAACAAGACAATAGGCACAGTAGAGGACAAATTTCAATATAATAATAAATGATGAAGGTGTCAGGCCAGGCTCTGGGTATTGAGGAGTCTGACGGCTTGGGGGAAGAAACTATTACATAGTCTGGTTGTGAGAGCCCGAATGCTTCGGAGCCTTTTCCCAGACGGCAGGAGGGAGAAGAGTTTGTATGAGGGGTGCGTGGGGTCCTTCATGATGCTGTTTGCTTTGCGGATGCAGCTTGTGGTGTAAATCTCCGTGATGGCGGGAAGAGAGACCACAATGGTCTTCTCAGCTGACCTCACTATCCGCTGCAGGGTCTTGCGATCTGAGATGGTGCAATTTCCGAACCAGGCAGTGGTGCAGCTGCTCAGGATGCTCCCTATACAACCCCTGAAGAATGTGATAAGGATGGGGGTTGGAAGATGGACTTTCCTCAGCCTTCGCAAAAAGTAGAGACGCTGCTGGACTTTCTTTGCTGTGGCGCTGGTGCTTAACAAGTTAAGACCTGATGATATTACAGGAAAGATACTGGCATGGAAAAAACATTGGCTCTTTGCGGAGTCAAGGGATATGGGGAGAAGGCAGCAACGGGGTACTGATTGTATATGATCAGCCATGATCACAGTGAATGGCGGTGCTGGCTAGAAGGGCCGAATGGCCTACTCCTGCACCTATTGTCTATTGTCTATTGATTGGCAGCCAAAGAGTGGGAAGTAAGGGAACTTTTTTTGGTTGGCTCCCGGTGACTAGTGCTGTTCCACAGGGGTCTGTGCTGTGACTGATTCTTTTTACGTTATATGTTAATGATTTGGATGATGGAATCGATAGCTTTGTTGCAAACTTTACAGAGTCATAGAGATAAACGACATACAGTCATGCCCTTCGGCCCATCTAGTCCATTCACAGCTGGATCATAGACTTCCAGAAGCCTCCTGTCCACTCCTGCTCGCAGTTCATTCCACACTCTCACGACCTTCTGAGTGAAGACTTTCCCCCTCATGTTCCCCTTAAACTTCTCACCCTTCACCCTTGATCCTTGATCTCTGCTTGCAGTCTCACCCAACCACCGTGGATAAAGCCAGTAAATCTCTATCAAATCCCCTCTCAATCTTCTACCTTCTAAATAGTGCAGTCCTACCTCATTCAATGTTTCCTGAAAACCCGGGTCCAAGTCAAACCCCACTTGGAGTAATGTGCTCAGTTCTGGTCACCTCACTACTGGAAGGAGGTGGAAGCCGTAGAATGGGTGCAGAGGAGATTTACAAGGGTGTTGCCTGGATTGGGGAGCAGGCCTTATGAGAATAGATTGAGTGAACTCGGCCTTTTCTCCTCGGAGCGACGGGGGATGAGAGGTGACCTGATAGAGGTGTATAAGATGATGAGAGGCAATGATCGTGTGGATAGTCAGTGGCTTTTCCCCCAGGGTTGAAATGGTTAACACAAAAAGGCAGTTTCAAGGTGCTTGGAAGTCGGTACAGAGGAGATGTCAGGGGTAAGTTTTTTACTCAGAGAGTTGTGAGTGCGTGGAATGGGCTACCGGCATCGGTGGTGGAGACAGATACGATAGGGTCTTTTAAGAGGCTTTTAGATAGGTACATGGAGCACAGTTAAATAGAAGGCTATAGGTAAGCCTGGTAAATTCTGAGGTGGGGAGATATAGGGCACAATTTTTGGGCCGAATGGCCTGTATTGCGCTGTAGGTTTTCTATATTTCTATGTTTCGATGTTTCTATACTGACCCAGTATAGAATGTTCTTTATGCTCTGTACACCTTTCCTGTAGGTCGGTCACATTCGAACAGTGCCTGAGTCAGGTTCCATGCCCCAGGAGGAGGGGAAGAGCCCAAGAGAGGGCAGAACGGGGAGGGGAATAGCTGAGCGGGGGATGGAGCTGTCGGGGAGGGGCCGGGTCTTTAAAAGCAGCCCTGACAGGTAGCGAGACAGCGAGTGAGAGAGAGAGAGAGAGAGAGAGAGAGAGAGAGAGAGAGAGAGAGAGAGAGAGAGAGAGAGAGAGAGAGAGAGAGAGAGAGAGAGAGAGAGAGAGAGAGAGAGAGAGAGATGGCTTTAGTGTGGACAGGTGAACAGGCGGCCACGTCAGACGTCCAGAAGATCGCAAATGCGGTGAGTTCCAAAATGTTTCAGAACCCTAAACTACCCTCCTCGGGTACATATGTGCGAGAGACGGGTAGAGATGTAAAGTATGGAAAAGGCAGTGGAAGTCCATTTGCAGAAGGGAGAGGAGAGGATTTAGTATAGGACGGGGAGGATAATGGTGACAGCAACAGGACAGAGGCTGGATGGAGAAGAGTGCGGGAAAGGTGTGAGGGGGCTATATATGGGAGAGGATAGTGGAGGGCGTCGGTACAGGGGAGGGGAGGGAGGTAGAGGGAGACGGAGGGGTTGTTGGGAAGGGAGGGGGGACGAAAGTGGGAAGGAAGGAGGAGGAGGAGGGTTTGGATTAGGGTGCGGGAGGAAAGTTGGAGAAGGAAACGGAATGCGAGGGGCAGGAACAGTAGGAGAAAGGGAGGTGGAAGGAGGAAGAGCCAGGAGTGGAGAGAGCGAGAAATAGCAAGTATAGTGCATGGAGTAAAATTAGATATAACATATAGAGAAGCTTTGAGCAAAGAGAAGCAAAATAAAGGATGTACAGGTAGTAAGGTTGAAGGGCTAAAGTGTGTGTACTTCAATGCAAGAAGCATCAGGAACAAAGGTGATGAACTGAGAGCTTGGATACGTACATGGAATTATGATGTAGTGGCCATTACAGAGACTTGTCTGGCACCAGGGCAGGAATGGATTCTCAGCCAGGAGTAGAGAGAGGGAGAAATAGCAAAAGCGGGGAATAGCGAGATAATTGGAGACGAGAGAGAGAGAGAGAGAGAGAGAGAGAGACAGACGGACGGGGAGGGAGAGGAACGGGATAGATCAGGGGAAGTAGGGAGAGGTGGGAGGGTGGAGAAAGAGTAGTGGGAGATGGGAGAGAGAGAGACAGGGATACGGAGAGAAAGAGCAGGGAAAATAGAGAAAAGCGAGACATAGAGTGCGAGTCCAGAAAGGGGAGGGAGGGCAGGGGAATTTTCGAGCGCGTAGAGGGAAGGAGAAGGAAAGAGCGGGAAGTGGAGAGAGAGAGACGAATGAAAGTTGTAAGTTCCTGCAGACGAATTGGAGAGAAGGTAGACGGATAGATATGGGGAGTGGGGAAGAGCGAGGAGCGAGACGGGAAAAGTGTGAGAAAGGGCAGGGAATGTGGAATAAGGGAACAGAGAGTGAAACGAAGGAGGTGTTGGCTAGGGCAGGGAAAGTGGAGAAAGATCAGTGACGGAGCGACGCGAAAGAGGAAAGAGGAAATGCCCGGATAGGGTAAAGAGTATTGAGGCACACAGAAAGGGGGATAAGAGCTGTGGAGGAGGAGAGGGGGGAAGAGGGAGACGGTGAGTGTGGGTGAAAGAGCCGGGGAGGCGGAGAGAGGGGGGGAAGAGAGTGACGGATTGAGGATTAAATGACAGTTTGGAGAGAGTCGAGGGAGAGTGAGGATGAAGGGTACGATGTGAAAAGCGTGCGTCGGAGCGAACAAAAGCGGGGAACGGGAGAGAGGGGGGGAGAGAGAAAAAATGATACCGCCACTCGCTTCCAGACACCCTTCCTCCTCTCGCTCTGTCCTCTCCGGGAGTTTCAGATATTTCTGTTGTTCCTACCCAGGTGAAATCCGATGTGCAGAATCACATCAGCCACACAGTGGTTACATACCTGGCGAAAAAGTATCGTGAACAGGACCAGTCTGCCATCCTGGGAAAATTTTACCTGATCAAGGTCGAGAAGGGGGCAGGGCTGGGACGGGAATGGAGTCTGGGAGGGGTGGGAGGGGAATGGAGACCGGGAGAGGGTGGGAGGGAAATGGAGACCTGGAGGGGTGGGAGGGGAATGGAGACAGGGAGGGGGGAGAGAGAAATGGAAATCGGGAGGGGTGGGAGGGAAATGGAGACCGGGAGGGGATGGGAGGGGAATAGAGACAGGGAGTGGGGAGAGAAATGGAAATCGGGAGGGGTGGGAGGGGAATAGAGACAGGGAGTGGGGAGGGAAATGGAGACCGTGAGAGGGTGGGAGGGAAATGGAGACCGGGAGGGATGGGAGGGGAATAGAGACAGGGAGGGGGGAGAGAAATGGAAATCGGGAGGGGTGGGAGGGAAATGGAGACCTGGAGAGGGTGGGAGGGAAATGGAGACCGGGAGGTGGTGTGATTGGAACAGAGACAGGGAGGGGGGAGAGAAATGGAAATCGGGAGGGGTGGGAGGGGAATGGAGACCGGGAGGGGTGGGAGGGAAATAGAGACCGGGAGGGGTGGGAGGGAAATGGAGACAGGGATGTGATGTGAGGGGAATAGAGACAGGGAGGAGGGAGAGAAATGGAGACCGGGATGGGGTGGGAGGGGAATGGAGACCGGGAGAGGGTGGGAGGGAAATGGAGACCGGGAGGGGTGGGAGGGAAATGGAGACCGGGAGGTGGTGTGAGTGGAACAGAGACAGGGAGGGGGGAGAGAAATGGAGATCGGGAGGGGTGGGAGGGGAATGGAGTCCGGGAGAGGGTGGGAGGGAAATGGAGACAGGGATGTGATGTGAGGGGAATAGAGACAGGGAGGGGGGAGAGAAATGGAGACCGGGAGGGGTGGGAGGGGAATGGAGACCGGCAGGGGGTGGGAGGGGAATGGAGACCGGGAGGGGGTGGGAGGGGAATGGAGACCGGGAGGGGGTGGGAGGGGAATGGAAACCGGCAGGGGGTGGGAGGGGAATGGAGACCGGGAGGGGGGTGGGAGGGGAATGGAGACCGGGAGGGGTGGGAGGGAAATGGAGACAGGGATGTGATGTGTGGGGAATAGAGACAGGGAGGGGGGAGAGAAATGGAGACCGGGAGGGGGTGGGAGGGGAATGGAGACGGGGAGGGGTGGGAGGGGAGAGGTGTACGGGAGGTTAGGGTTAACAAAGACGGGAAGAGTGCAAGGCTGGGAGTGTAAATGGAGACCAGGATGGCTTGGCGGGGAGAGGTGTAGTGGAGGTGATCGAATGGGGTAAGTCTGTAGGGTGGAAGGGGGCGACAGAGACGGAGAGGTGTGTAGGGAAGAGTGGAAGTGCCGCAGACGGGGAGGGGCGTAGGGGTGGGATGGGTGACGGGAACGGGGAGAGAGGGTTGACGGAGACGAGAGGGGTGTAGGGGAGGGAGAGGGTGATGGAGACAGGGATGGATGTATGGGGGAGGGGCGATGGAGACGGAGGTGCAGGGGAGAGAGTGGTGATAGAGACGGGGTGTGTAGGGGAGGAGGGGCGATGGAGACGGAGGGTGTAAGGGAGGGAGGGTTGACGCAGACGGGGAGCGGTGTAGGGGAGGGAGAGGTTGATGGAGACAGGCAGGGATGTAGTCAAGGAAGGTGGTGACGGGGACAGGGAGGGATGTAGGGGAGGGAGGGAGTGACGGAGACGGGGAGGGGTGTAGGGGAGGGATGGGGTGACTGAGACTGGGAGGGGGTAGGGGAAGGAGGGGTGATAGAGACGGGGTGGGGTTGTAGGCGAGGGAGGGGTGATGGAGACAGGGAGTTGTGTAGCGGACCGAGGGACGATGGAGACGTGGGAGACGTGTTTGCGATGGAGACGGGGAGGAGATCAGCGAGGGATGAAGTGGCGGGGATGTGGAGGGAGGGCTGGCGAGAGCGCGGATCACGGAGGTGTCAGTGGGAAGGAGGGGTTAGCGGACGGTACTCCCATGACTAACCGAGTGACCCTCCCCACAGATTGATATTGACACCAACAACTTCGTCCACGTGGAGGTGTTCGTTCCAATAACTACCCGGGCTCTCAGCCAGTTCTGCTGTCGGTTGTGGAAAACATCAAGATGAGCGATCCACTGGAACCCTTGGTCTGAGAAACGAGAGTTTTCTGACCGATGCCAACCCATCGCTGTGCTTGCGGCCCACCCCTCGGGAATATTCCCCTCCCTCCCCAACTCACCGACACGTCCCGCGCTCCCGGAATACCAGCAGACCCACCTCTCCAGCTCGCTGAGGCCACCTGAACCGTCAGCTGTTCGACGCACAAGCTTTTCGCCAATAAAACGCATTGATCCGTTTGGTCGTCTGGTCGTCTTTAAACATCCCCTCTTTCTGATGCTTGGGGCGGGGGCAACGCTGCGGGGCAGCTAGTGCGGATGTCGGAGGGGGAGTGTATAATTTCGGAAGTTTGCGGGCCGCTGAACTACAGTCTGACGGAGATCCAATCGGAGGGAGGCGGTCACGGAGACAAGGGGAGGGGGCGCGGTTCGAGGTGGAGTGTGGAGGGGAATCACTGCGAGGTGTGGATGGTGTCAGTGGGATGAGAGGG